>NW_027511850.1:0-300000 GCF_048772815.1 Callospermophilus lateralis
AGAGCAGGGACAGTGTTGGTCCTAAAATAGAGGAATGTAGGGAATCTTCCACCTGTTGAAAAACTCAAAGTTTCATTCAGAAGTGATCCCTGGAGAAGATATAAGCAGCACTGAAGGACCTGAGAGAGCAAAAGTCAACTTCCATGGCAAACAACCTGGTCAGTATGAAAGGTTGTTACTGAATCAGCCTCTCTGTTCTTTTTTTTATTATTGGTTGTTCAAAACCTTACAAATCTTTTGACATAACATATTCATACATTAGCATACATTAGCTTCAAGTGATTTATGAACTCCCATTTTTACCCCAGATACAGATTGAAGAATCACATCGGTTACACATCCACATTTTTACATAATGCCATACTAGTAATTGTTGTATTCTGCTACCGTTCCTATCCTCTACTATCCCCCCTCCCCTCCCCTCCCATCTTCTCTGTCTACCCCATCTACTGTAATTCATTTCTCACCTTGTTATTTTCCCATTCCATTCACAACCTCTAATATGTAATTTAGTATAACAATGAGGGTCTCCCTCCATTTCCATGCAATTCCCCTTTTCTCTCTCTTTCCCTCCCACCTCATGTCTCTGTTTAATGTTAATCTTTTCTTCCTGCTCTTCCTCCCTGCTCTATTCTTAGTTGCTCTCATTATATCAAAGAAGACATTTGGTATTTGTTTTTTAGGGATTGGCCAGCTTCACTAAGCATAATCTGCTCTAGTGCCACCCATTAGAATATGGACCCAAACAGTCCTGTTTGGAGAGCTGGTCTTGGGTGCCTATGGTTGATATACATTCTAACTTGTGAAAGTGTCACAGTACGTAGGGGCAGCCTCCATCTCATGGGACCCTTGGAAGCAACTGTTAGGACAAAGTGGTTGCTAAGGCAGTGACCTCATTCAGTTCCTGAAGGAAGTGACCTCACCTCACTTCCTTGGTGATGGAACTCTAAGAACTTGTTATCCAGGAAGACAGGCACCCAGAGCCTGTCCCATTCCCAGTCACAGTGGTCTCACTTGTTTGTATATACCAAGGACAGAGTCAGTCTTTCTTGGTACCTACTGATATGAGAATGGCCAAATTCCAGAAAAGCTCTGAAGAGGGGCCTTTCCTGAGGAAAGCAGATAGTGGTTCACCACTGGCTCCTGACATCTTCACAGAGTTGGTTAAGGAGACCAGATCTGAGACAGGACAGGCCATTTCTGGGGAACATACTATGGCCCACCAGTCAGAGGACACTCTGGATAGTCACCGGCCTACTTTGGGGAAGGAGGTGCCTCTGTGGGTGTCGCTGTGTGTTTGTGGATTTGTCTCATGTTCTGAGAATAGATAGAAAAGGCGGTTTGTTTGGTTTTGAGTGAACTATTTCTAGTAAGTCATTTTACGAGGCGAGTGTTTCTATGTCTGTGTATCCCACTGTGTCCATGGTTATAGACATCAGAAAAGAGAATGCATCAATTGATGTGTCCTGTCTAGTAGAAAGTTTCCCATCATTTATTCTGCCAAATTGATGAATGGATTTTGGCTTGCCTTATCGATGGGCAACACGTGCTATTTTCCAAAGTTCCTGCGTTCTTCCTGAATTCTGGCCACTCTACAGAATAGGCTCATGGTTTTGTGTCCAAGATATGTACCACTTCCAAGCCCTGTTACATGGCCATGTACTGGATAGCTGAAGGGAATGGCGAGCATCTAAGAAAACTCAAATATCAGTGTGACCAATAAAGTCTCAGTGGAGAAACCCTGCTTTGCTTACCTATTGTTCTGTTGCCCTGAATGTCAGGAAGGTCTTTGCCTCAGTCCACCCCTTTGTGAAACTTGAAGAAAACAGGTTTCAAATGGAAATGAATGGGCATCACCTGTGCCTCTTTGCTTAATTGCTTTGGAAAGGGATGTGTCTGAATCCGCCTCTTTGCCCTGTTTGAGGCAATGGCTTAGATTCTCAGCACCTGATGTATCTTAAGAATGATCCCATGTGTGCATCCAAAACCAAAATGGCCAAAAGAGCAGTCATTGTGGATGAAGTCTCTCCCCTTCTTCTGTTAGGTTCCTGACCTCCATCAAGTGAGAATAGGGATCCTTTGGGTCAAATGATTTCTTCAAACCCTGCAGAAGCTAGCCGATAAGTGCTTGGTTTTCTAATGACTCCAATTCACATAAAAAAATAAACCCCACAGTCAGTAGGCCTCAAATTAGAGAAGCAGAGAAGTATTAACAGCAGGCCTATTTGATCACTCCTGGTTCACAGAAAGTGTGTCCAGGCAACCCTGATTTTAGGCCATTAAGGGACAAGGGAGATTATTTTGGAGACTGTCTTGGGCTTCGCCCCTCATGGAAATATCCAGCCAGAGGTTATGATGAGTGTCTATATGAAAGATCATGAGGGCCATGTGGGAGTGTTTTGGTTTTAATTGTGGCCATTTGTTTGGTGGTTGGAAGAGATGACTGGGTCCACCTTGACATGAACTCTGGTGTGATTCCCCTTAGAGACTGAGTTCTGGAACTGAACTCAGAGAATTATTGCCATGAATTGTGTTAGGATTTTAGGAGGCCATGCATGAGAGTCCCCCTTGAAAACTGAGATCTACGCCCAGGGTGGCTTTCAACAGAGCACTGGGAATCACAGCCAAGATATCACGTGATTTTATTCTGAAAGACTTGGCAGCCATAGTTGAGAGTCGAAACACACATGGTCCTCATTGTAGACCACAATGGGCCTGGCTTCATGTGACCATTTGGCCACTTTTTGAGAAGCCTTGCCTGTGAGATTTCTCCAAAGCTTTCATTGAAATGTGCTTCCTCTACATTTAATGGTCCTGGAGTGAATTTTAACCCACAGTGCCTCCAACATCATCATTGAAAAATGGCTACAAAAATACCATAAAATTTTTGAAATTCCCATGACCAGGTGGCAATGGAGGACATTTGGATGTCCTGTTGCTGATCATGAGTATACCAGACAGTGCTTTGATTGACTGGGTTTTATGAAAATCGTGTAGAACAGAGATGCCAATAAGTTGGAGCCTGCTGAGTAGTGGGCCTAGAGCCGTGGTGGTCAGGTGTGTGATAAAACATCTGTGGTGGGGCCTTGTGGATCTTCCATTGGCTTCCAAATGGCTTGGAACTGACATGGTGCAGCGAGCAGTCCCTTCTATGTAAAGGCATCTTGTAATATTGAGAGATTTCAGGGCAATGTTCAGAATCATGTTGCTATCGTCAATGGGGCAATATATGTGGGCTAGAAGTATGTTTGGTGCATTCTCTTGCAGAAACTGACCCACCACATGTGACAGAACTCTCTCCAGCACTGTGATCCACTAAAACTCCTTGTATTTTTGAATCAAATAGCAAACTCCTAGTGCAGCAGCAAGAAACACCATGAAATTTGGAGGATGACCAAATGGCTTCACAATCCACATGGGGAGACACTTAGACCCCAGTGGTCACAGTTTACCTACAAAGAGCAAATTCAGCACTGCTGCCTCATCTTCACTGGAAAATAAGAAACCATGTCCTCCAGGTCACATAGATGCAGACCCAGCTTTGATGGTCTCACTACAAATGAAGCTAAAGCTCCAGAAAACAACATATTTTTCAGTTGCCCAACCTCAGAGGCAGTTCTTCAAGAAGTCTTTAGGCCAGCAGAGCTCCATGTTTGTGGAGTGTTTACCCTGTCCCTTACTTTTGGAAACTCCTCTACCACCTCCAGTGTTGCGAACTACTGAGCATATTCCATTCCAGATATGTATTCACAGATTTTCTAACACGTCTCCTCTAATTGTGTCTTACTTGGGGCAAAAGTAATGTCAAGCCATAGTTCTTGATGAGAGTGGGAACATTTTTGTGTAGCACATATTTGCATACACATTGGATTCATTTTCCAATTTTCCATTTGAAATACTGAATCCCTGACACTAACCCCTACCCTACTAGACTCTGACTACTAATCGTAATATCATGGAGAATAATAACCCAATCAGAATAGAAATACAAGCAGTTCAGAGGAGGCATGTTTGGTATTGTTGGACTTGCCTTTTGCATTATATACGGTAGGAGTTATAAATCTAGTCAATTTTTTTGTTGAAATAGTTCTCCGTGTGATATTAAAGTTAACAAATATGTGAATTTATTTCTCCCTTTCTCTGTAGCCTAGTCAGCAGATGTATTTTTATATTCATATATAGAATCCTACCTGGTATCACACGTACATTTTTGTGAGGTGGCTGACTTGGCAGATACAAATTGTGAGAAGATATCACTCCTCCTAAACGCTGTTGAAACTGAAAATTCAACCTATGGGTGAGCTTCCTATTTGAACAACATTATACATAAATCCATGTTCAGTAAAACTAATATTGTTGGATCCGTGGATGATATGTATTTCATGATAAATTTCGGTTGGCATACGTAATGCTACATTGTAATGTCTCTCTGTGTGTGTGTGTATATATATATATATATATATATATATATATATATATATATATATATACTCTCCAGATTTTTCAAAATATGAAATATATGTGCCTTATTGTGCACTCCCCAAATTCATTCATATTCATGTATGTGGATTTATAATCAACTTTTCAAAAGATTATTCTCAGAAATATTCATCAACCTGAAATACATATTGGTTGCCTAGTACTGAAAACTATCTTCAGTAAATGGTGCATACAAAACATAATATTTCAACATTGCAAGTTGGCTGCAAATAGAGTGCATCACACCCAGTGTACCACGCCACATTGCAGGTGAATAACGAGTTAAAATGACAAAAGACTATCTTGTTAGGATCTTATAGAAAAATGGGTGTGCACTGAAACCTAAAAGAATGACTTCCACCAACGAGGTCCGGTAATTGAGTCTCAAACGTGAGCTGAATATGCAACCGGAGATCCGGGCTTATTGATCCCTGTGGCCCGCCCCATGGCTGCAGACATCGAGGCACCACCGAGAAGCGACTAGCATCCAGGGAGAAACGTTGCTGCAGATTCTGTGGAATCCTGCCGGATGACACCGCACTGAGCCCCAGGCCGAGTTCGGGATTTCAGTCAGGGAAGGAAGCTCTACAGTTCTACCCCCCACAACGGAAACTCCACCAAGGAAACCAATGGCCACCATCTTGGAGAGCTGAAGTAACCACCGCCACTCTCCGATAGATTGCAACAATAAAACAGTTGTGTGTTTTCCGCTCATCTCCCATACAGTAGGAAATTTGCATAAAATCTCTCCTAAGCTTTCCAGGGGAGGGATTTTCAGAGAGAGCCTGCATAAAGATTGGGGGGGGAACTAGAGGCACCTGACCTTCAACTCCCCCTCCCATCAGTGGTGAAAACGAAATCTGTCTAGCCAGGGATGGGGGAAAGGGCAAACGGAAAAAATAATAAAAATAGAGTGCTGGGGTTCCCAATAGACACAATCCACACCCAAGAAACGGCAAGCCAGAGTACAGTTTGAGCTGCCGAGGGCATTACTCAGGGGAAATCTGGTCTAGCAGGAGAAACCAGGACTAGCAGGAGAAACCAGGTGACTAGAGGCCAGGCCCGCGTGACTGGGCGCCTGGAGAACGCTCGCCCGCCGGCAACAGCTGGCCCGCTGCAGGTGCGACTGGACGGCTGGAGACTGCCTGCCCACCAGCGACCAATCGCCTGCCATATGCCCGCCCTAATGGGTGGCTAGAGATCGCACAACCGCCGGTGACAGCCCACCAGCTGATTGCGCGACTGGATAGCTCGTGACCACCTGCACGCCGGCGACCGGGAGCTGAAACCAAACAGAGACAGTACAGTCCTACACCCCCATGCGAACACCCGGGCAAAGAGCCTGGGGCCCACCATAGCAGAGAGGTGACATCACTGGAGCTCGGCCGTCGGAATTCCTTCCCAGTGGAATCCACTTTAGCATTCACAGTCTACCAACACAAAGGAGAGTCAATAGAGATATATAAAACCAAAACAAATATATAGAAGCGAGCAGAAACACAGCAATCAAATGGAGCTGGAAAGTAATGTGAACTTCATGAAAAAACAAGGGAAAAAGGTGTACAAATAATGCCGGACAACTTAATTTTACAGGAGGAACTAGAATCATCAGAAACAGGGATAGGGAAAAAACTCAATGCATCCCTAACTCAGATGGAAAGAAATATTAGAGAAGACATGAGGCAGCAAGTCCAAGCAATAAAAGAATATTTTGAAAATGAATTAAACAAACAAATTCAAATGGCAAAGAACGAGCTTCACCAAAAGACAGAGATCTTAAAAAAAATCAAACAGTAATCCTAGGAATGCAGAAAAATATAAACCACATTAAAAATTCAAACGAGAATATTGTAAATAGACTAGATCAAGTAGAAGTCACAAGATCAGATAATGAATACAAAGTTTATCAACTTGAAAAGAATATAGTCAACACAGAAAAGATGCTTATATCCCATGAGCAATCTATTTAAGAGATATGGGATGTCATAAAAAAACAAATTTGAGAGTCATTAGTATAGAAGAAGGCATAGAGATTCAAACCAAAGGAATGGACAACATATTAAATGAAATAATTCTAGAAAACTTCCCAGAGATGAAAGATGGAATGGATTGCCAAATCCTTGAAGCCTACATGACCTCAAACATTCAAAACCATAATAGACCAACTCCAAGACATAGAATTATGAAGATAGCCAACATGCAGAACGTGGATACACGTTCTTCTCAGCAGCACAAGGATCCTACTCAAAGATAGATCATATATTATGCCATAGGGCAACCCTTAGTAAATATAAAGGCGTGGAGATAATACCATGCACCATATCTGATCATATTGGAATGAAACTGGAAATCAATGATAAAAGAAGGAAGGAAAAATCCTACATCATATGGAAAAATGAACAATATTCTACTGAATGTTCAATGGGTTACAGAAGACATAAAGGAGGATATAAAAAATTCTTAGAGACAAATGACTATAAAGACACAACATACTGGAATCTATAGGACACAATGAAAGCAGTTTTAAGAGGGAAATTCATTTCTTGGAGTTCTTTCCTCAAAAAAAAAAAAAAAACAAATAAATGAACTCACACTACACCTCAAAAACCTAGAAAAAGAAAACGAAAACAACAGCAAATGTAGTAGAAGACAAGAAATAATTAAAATTAGAGCAGAAATCAACGAAATTGAAACAAAAAAAAACATTGAAAAAATTGATAAAACTAAAAGTTGGTTCTTTGAAAACATAAATAAGATTGACAGGCCCTTAGCCATGCTAACGAAGAGAAGAAGAAAGAGAATTCAAATTACTAACATATGGCATGAAAAAGGCATTATCACAACAGACACTACAGAAATACAGAAGATAATTAGAAAGTATTTTGAAACCCTATATTCAAATGAAATAGAAGATAGTGAAGATATCAATAAATTTCCTAAGTCATACGATGTGCCCAGATTGAGTCAGGAAGACACACACAATTTAAACAGACCAATAACAAAGGAAGAAATATAAGAAGCCATCAAAAGACTACCAACCAAAAAAAGCCCTGGAGCGGATGGATATAGAGCGGAGCTCTACAAAACCTTAAAAGAAGAATTAATACCAATACTTTTCAAGCTATTTCAAGAAATAGAAAAAGAAGGTGCTCTTTCAAATTCATTTTATGAGGCCAAAATCACCCTGATCCCAAAACCAGACAAAAACACTTCAAAGAAAGAAAACTACAGACCAATGTCTCTAATGAACTAGGATGCAAACATTCTCAATAAAATCCTGGTGAATGTAATACAAAAGCATATCAAAAAATTGTGCACCATGATCAAGTAGGATTCATCCCAGGGAAGCAAGGCTAGTTCAATATACGGAAATCAATAAATGCTATTCACCACATCAATAGACTTAAAGACAAGAACCATATGATCATCTTGATAGATGCAGAAAAAACATTCGACAAAGTTCAGCCTCCCTTTATGTTCAAAACACTAGAAAAACTAGGATAACAATGTTGAGTTACCTCAACATTGTAAAAGCTATATATGCTAAACCTCAGGCTAGCATCATCGTAAATGGAGAAAAACTGAAGGCATTCCCTCTAAAATCTGGAACAAGACAGGGATGCCCTCTATCACCACTTCTATTCGATTTAGTTCTTGAAATACTAGCCAGAGCAATTAGACAGACAAAAGAAATTAAAGACATAAAAATAGGAAAAGAAGAACGTAAATTATCGCTATTTGCAGATGACATGATAATATATTTAACAGACTCAAAAGGGTCTACAAAGCAACTGCTAGAGTTAATAAATGAATTCAGCAAAATGGCAAGATATAAAGTCAACACGCATTAATCAAAGGCATTCCTGTATATCAGCAGCAAAACTTCTGAAATGGAAATGAGGAAAACCACTCCATTCACTATATCCACAAAGAAAATAAGATACTTGGGAATCATCCTAACGAAAGAGGTGAAAGATTTATATAATGAAAACTAGAGAACCCTAAGGAAATAGATAGAAGAAGATCTTAGAAGATGGAAAAATGTACCCTGTTCATGGATAGGCAGAACTAACATCATCAAAATGTTGATATTACCCAAAGTTCTCTACAGGTTTAAATCGGTGCCAATAAAAATCCCAACAGCATTTCTTGTAGAAATGATAAAGCAATCATGAAATTCATATGGAAAAACAAAAGACCCTGAATACCAAAAGCAATTCTAAGCAGGAAGTGTGAATCTGGAGGTATAGCGATACAAGAGTTCAAACTGTACTACAAAGCAATAGTAATAAAAACATCGTGGTACTGGTACCAAAACAGGCAGCTGGACGAATGGTATAGAATAGAGGACACAGAAACCAATCCACAAAATTACAACTTTCTTATATTTGATAAAGGGGCTAAAAGCATGCAATGGAGGAAAGATAGCATCTTCAACAAATGGTGCTGGGAAAATTGGAAATCCATATGCAACAAAATGAAACTGAATCCCTTTCTCTCACCATGCACAAAAGTTAACTCAAAATGGATTCAGGAGGTAGATATCAAATCAGAGACACTGTGTCTAATAGAAGAAAAAGTTGGCTACGATCTACATACTGTGGGGACGGGCTCCACATTCTTTAATAGGATGCCCATAGCCCAAGAGTTAATAACAAGAATAAACAAATGGGACTTACTTAAACTAAATTGTTTTTTTTTTCTCAGCAAGAGAAACAATAAGAGAGGTAAATAGAGAGCCTACATCCTGGGAACAAATTTTTACCCCTCACACTTCAGATAGAGCCCTAATATCCAAAATATACAAAAAACTCAAAAAATTAAACAATAAGATAACAAATAACCCAATCAACAAATGGGCCAAGGACCTGAACAGACACTTTACAGAGGAGGACATTCAATCAATGAACAAGTACATGAAAAAATGCTCACCATCTCTAGCAGTCAGAGAAATGCAAATCAAAACCACCCTAAGATACCATCTCACTCCAGTAAGATCGGCAGCCATTATGAAGTCAAACAAAATAAGTGTTGGTGAGAATGTGGGGAAAAGGGTACACTTGTACAGTGCTGGTGGGACTGCAAATTGGTGAGGCCAATTTGGAAAGTACTATGGTGATACCTGGGAAAGCTGGGAATGGATCCACCATTTGACCCAGCTATCACCCTTCTCGGACTATTTCCTGAGGATCTTAAAAGAGCGTACTATAGAGATACTGCCACATCAATGATCATAGCTGCACAATTCACAATAGCTAGACTGTGGAACCAACCTAGATGCCCTTCAATAGATGAATGGATAAAAAAAATGTGGCTTTTATACAAAATGGAGTATTACTCTTCATTAAAAAATGACAAAATCATAGAATTTGCAGGGAAATGGATGGCATTTGAGCAGATTATGCTAGGCGAAGCTAGCCAATCCTTAAAAAACAAATGCCAAATGTCTTCTTTGATATTAAAAGAGCATCTAAGAAAAGAACATCGAGGAAGAGCATGAGGAAAAGTTTAACATTAAACAAAGACGAGTGGGGGGAGAGAAAGGGAGAGAGAAGGGAAAGCATATGAGAATAGTAGGAGACCCTCAATGTTACACAAAATTACATATAAGAGGATTTGAGGGGAAATGGGGGGGAAACAGTGGAGAGAATTGAACAACAGCAGATGAGGTAGAGAGGGAAGATGGGAGGGGAGGGGAGGGGGGATATTGGGGGATAGGAAAGGTCGCAGAATACAACAGTCACTAATATGCTATTATGTAAAAATGTGAATGTGTAACCAATGTGATTCTGCAATTCATATTTGGGGAAAAAATGGGAGTTCATAACCCAATTGAGTCAAATGTATCAAAGATGATATATCATGAGCTTTGTAATGTTTGGAACAACCAATAGAAATAAATAAATAAATAACGGTTTAAAATTGAGTGGGAAGAAATCAGCTAAAAATGGGTTGAGATGCATTCATTTTGCTAAGCAAAACTTTGTTTTGTTTAGTTGTAACTATCACAAATTTATTTTACCAGGAAATTGGCTTTTGAAAATGCACATAAATTGAGATTAAAGGATAATTCACCTACCTTCTTGAAAAATTCATAGCATTTCCTATATTTTTCAAATTTTATTTTTTTCATGAATATTTTGTCATGGACCAGGTCTAGTCTTAGCCTATTCTTCCAGAATACTACCTCATCTGACAAATTCGTACAATCTGTTGGATTGTTGTTTTCACCTTTTATTTAATAGTTTCTAGCTGATAATGTGTATTTTCTTTATCTTTATTTGTACGTATATACCCAACAATATCTTTGCATTTTATGTTTTACTGGGGAAGAGACTGATCAAAAGCTCTTTGTTATATGTATCAACAATCAGACATTTAGAGCACGCAATTATTCTTAATTTTGCATGAAAATATCTTTGTACTATTTTCTTATACAGATTTAGAATTATTAATATGTCCCTACTGTAATAAGTAATTACTTACAAGAAGAATTAAACAATTGACTTTATATCAATTATGAATATGAAAAGTACTAAAATAAGGATTTGGCAATTAATACACAATTGATAGAAATTAAAATCACAAGAAAGCCATTTAAAATGTCAGTGCATATGGTCCTTAAATAATAGGTAATTCAAAAAACTTTTTTTTAATTCATAAGATTTAATATGCCGTATTACAGCTTAATGTGATATAAAACCTTAAATTATCAGTATTGATAAAAAAGAATGATACCTGTTTATTTAAATATGTTTATTTGATATTCACGGTAAGATGTTAATTCTGGAAGGCTTGAGAATTAAGAAAGTTTTGGTCTATATTATTTTTAACAGGCTAATCAAAGTACTTTTAAATATATATGTATATATATATATATATATATATATATATATATATATATATATATATATATAAAATATGTAATGCATATGCATGAATATAGATACATATGTATAAAAATGTATTTTAATATATCTATCAGGTGATTATAATTATTAAATTTTCTCAAGAAAAAAACAATGACTATAAAAAACAGTCTTAAATTTAAATTTCATAGCATACTACTGTTTGTAATGACATGAGAGAAAAACAGATATGAAAGGAAAACGAAAAAGGAAGAGAGAGAAGGGGGAAAATGAGGAAGAAAGTGAGTAAAGATGAGGGAGAGGCGTGTTCGATGTAAAGATAAAAGTGGAGGGGCTGGGTTTGTGGTTCAGTGGTAACATGCTTTTCTAGCATGTGTGGGACACTGGGTTCTATTCTAAGCACCACATACAAATAAACAAAATGAAGGTCAATCACAACTGAAAAAATAAAAAATAAAAAAGTAGAAATATTAGCAAAACTCCAAGCTTTTATGAATGTTAAATTAAAAAAAAAAATTATGTAACATAGCCTTATGTAATTTCTAGACTATCCAAAAGAGTCATTAAATGTTAGATTATTAGTGCAATAACTAAAAATCCATTGCTCTTTCCTCAACATTCTGTGGCATGCTAGTGGTAAAATAAATTCTATTATAACACCAAAAAAAAAAATCTAATATTTCTATAGTAACTGACCCAGTTTAATATCAAGGCTAGCAGATTCCTATGGGACATGATGTGTATTTTGACATTCATTTTTATTCAACACTGGAACATTACTATTTCTTCAGTTTATGCACATCATAGGATATATATTTCATCCACAAGTTCGCTAATTTATACGCATTTGTTTCACTTTCAGTCACTTCCTGCTTCAGAACACATGTATTTTTTATGTTTCTTGACTGCTCTTTTCATGAGACTTCTTTCCAAACACATTATTGTCGATTTCCATTATCACATTTGAAGCAAAACTCACACACCCGTATGATAAACCAAACCCTAATATTACCATTAGATGTACAACTAGCTGGAATGAATGATTGTATATCAATATAAGATTTCTTACTTAGTTTCAGATATCAATTAAATCCATTATTTAAAGTGGAACCAGTTATATTATTTATTCACAGTATGGTCTTTTCATGCATTATCTCTATATTCATAGACACAGGGTACACCTCTTTGTACCCCCAATACTAATTTATACGTCTTCAAAATATTGCTCCCAGAAATGGTGGAAGAAATGCACATGTCACCTGATTTACATATACATTTTATCACAGTAATATTCTGGACACAAACAGCAAAGGTGACACTTATGATTTTACCAAACCTAAATGGAAAGTGAAGATGGATTACTAAAAACATCCATGTCCAGGTTGCCTAATGCTCTCAAATGTGAATCCTATTCTTGACTACATATTTGTTTCTTCCTAAGATTATATATTCAACCTCAAGCCCCTTGAAAATGTCTAATCTTATCACTCACTTTATCATTTGCCTGATTTCCTAATGTCTCTATTGATATCTGCTTTCCTACATATTTTCCCCAGATTATCACTGTGACTGACTCTTCACATGTGCTCACATTTACATTCAATCTCTACCAGAAGCCCTATTGCTAAAGAACTTTTGGTCCAAATGCTATACTCACTCTTCATTCTAAACCTACCGACCATCTTTCTAATAATACCGACTATCCCTTTTTGTCTAGAAGTTCTCTTTGACATTCCATCATTCAAGGTACAAAGTCCTATGCCATTGAACATCGATTTATCTGAGACATTTCTGCAGAACATAATTCAAAGCTAAGTATCCCAATCAAGGGCCCAATGCCCTTCTGGGCTTCAAATCTTACCTAGATTACTGTTTTCATTCTTGTATTTCACTTTTACATTCTTGTAAATATTACAGGTTCCCATTACCATTATTCATCCCGCAGAATGATTCAAATCAAACTTTTATTAACGGTAACCATACACTCTTCCCTCAATCAAACTTTACAGAAGAGCAGGGACAGAGTTGCTTTTACAATACAGGAATGTAGGGGTTCTTAAACCTGCTGAGATCCTCAAAGGTCCATGCAGAAATGATCCCTGGAGAAGATGTAGGCAGCTATGAAGGAGTTGAGAGAGCAAAAGTCATCTTGCATGGCAAGCCCCCTTGTCAGGATGAAGGGATGTGTCTGAATCAGTCTCTCTATTCTAAATGTAGAGAAGATGGACCAAACCAGGCCTGTGTGGGGAGATGTTCCCAGGCGCCTATGTTTGATATACCATTCTATCTTGTGAAATTGTCACCAAAAGTAGGGGCAGCCTCTATCTCATGGGACCCTTGGAAGCAAATGTTAAATCAAAGTGATTGCCAAGGTAGTGACCTCATGCAGTTCCTGAAGAAAGTGACCTACCTCACTTCCTTGGTGATGTAACTCTCTGAACTTGGAATCCAAGATGCCAGGCTCCCAGAGCCAGTCCCAGTCCCAATCCCAGTGGGCTCACTTGTTTGGATTTACCAAGGACAGAGTCAGTATTTCTTGGTATCTACTGATGTGAGGATTGCCAAATGCCAGGACAGATCTGAAGAGGGGCCTTTCCTGAGAAAGCAGGTAGTGGCTCACTGCTGGCTCCTGAGAACTTAACAGAGTTGGCAAAGGAGACAGATCTGAGACATGACAGGACATTTCATTGGAACATAATATGGCCCAACAGACAGAGGACACTCCAGATAGTCAGAGACATACTTGCGGGAAGGAGATGCCTTTGTGAGTGTGAGTGTCAGTTTGTGGTTTGTCTCATATTCTGAGAATAGGTAGGAAAGACCGTTTGTTTGGTTTGGAATAGACTGTTTCTAGTAAGTTTTTTGAAAGGTGAGTGATTCTATATCTGTGTATCCCACTGTGTTCGTGGTTGTAGACATTAGAAAAGAGAATGCATCAATGGATATGTCCTGTCTAGTAGAAAGCTTCCCAGCATTCATCCTGCCCAATTTATGAATGAACTGCAGCTTGCCTTATGGATGGACAACACCTACTATCTTCCTAAGTTTCTGTTTTCTTCCTGAATTCTGGCCACTCTGCAGAATAGGCTCATGGTTTTGTGTCCAAGATATGTACCACCTCCAAGCTCTGTGACATGCCCATGTACTGGATAGAGGTAAGGAATGGGAACATCTCAGAAAACTCAGATATCAGTGTGACCAGGAAATTCTAAGTGGAGAAACCCTGCTTTGGGCCATTCTATTACCTATGTTTCTGTTGCCCTGAATGTCAGGAAGGTCTTTGCCTCAGGCCACCTCTTTGTGAAGCCTGAAGAAAACAGTTTTCAAATGAAAATGAATGGCCATCTCCTGTGGCTCTTTGCTTAATTTCTTTGGAAAGGGATGTGTCTTAATCAGCCTCTTGGACCTGTGTGAGGTTGTGGCTTAGATTCTCAGCACCTGATGGATCTAAAGAAAGATCCCATGTGTGCATCCAAACCAAAATGGCAAAAAGATCCGTAATGGTAGATGAAGTGTCTTGCATTCCTTTGTTAGGTTCCTGACCTACATCAAGTGAGAATAGGGATCCTTTGGGTCAAATGAAATCTTCAAAGCCCTAAAGAAGTGCTTGGGTTTTCTCATTATTCCAAATCTCATAAAGAATCTATACCTGACAGGCAGTAGGCTTCAAAATGGAGAAGCAGAGCAGTATTAACTGCAGTCCTATTTTATCACTCCTGCTTCAAATGCAGGGTGTCCAGGCCCCCATGACTTTAGGCAAATTAGGGGTAAGAGAGCTTATTTTGGACACTAACACATACCCCACTAGACTCTGACTACTAATCCTAACATGATGGAGAATAATAACCAAAACAGAATAAAAATACAAGCAGTTCAGAGGAGTCATGTTGTATAATTGGACTTGCCTTTTGCATTATATAGGGTAGGAATTATAAATCTAGTCAATTTTTAATTAAAACAGTTCTCCATGTGTTTTTAAAGTTAACAAATATGTGAATTCCTCTCTCCCTTTCTCTGTGGCCTATTCAGCACATGTGTTTTTATATGCACATATAGAATCCTACCTTGTATCACATGTACATACTTGACAGGTTGCTGACTTGGCAGATGCAAATTGTGAAAAGAGATCACTCCTCTTAATGCTGTTGGAACTGAAAATTCAAACTATTGGTGACCTTCCTAGCTGAACAAAATTATATATAAATCCATGTTCAGTAAAAAGTATATTTTGGGATGTGTGGATTATATATATTTCATGATAAATTTTGATTGGCATATATATTGCTACTTTTTAATGTCTGTGTGAGTGTGTGTGTGTGTATATATATATATATATATATATATACACTCTCCAGATTTTTGAAAAAATGAAATATATGTGTCTTATTATACACTCCCTAAATTTATTCATGTTCATGTATGTGGATTTATTATCAACTTTTCACAAGATTATTCTCAGAAATATTCATCCACCTGAAATACATATTTGTTTCCTAGTACTGAAAACTAACTTCAGTGAATGATGCATACAAATCCTAATATTTCTACAGTTACTGACCAAGTTTAAGATCAATGCAAGTAGATTCCTATGGGACATGACATGTATTTTGATGTTCATTTTTTTTCAACACTGGTACATTACTATTTCTTCAGTTTATGCACATCATAGGATATATATTTCATCCACAAGTTCGCTAATTTATATCAATTTGTTTCACTTTCAATTACTTCCTGCTTCAGAACACATGTATTCCTCCATGTTTCTTAACTAGTCTCTTCATGAGACTTCTTTACAAACACATTATTTTCGATTTCCATAATTAATTTGAAGCAAAACTCACACACCCTTAATGACAAACCATAACCCTAATATTACCATTAGATGTATAACTGATAGGAATGAATGACTGTGTATCCATATAAGATTTCTTATATATTTTAAGATATCAATTTAATCCATTATTTAAAGTGGAATCAGTTATATTATTTATCCACAGTATCATCTATTCATGCATTATCTCTATATTCATAGACACAGGGTACACCTCTTTGTACCCGCAACACTAATTTATACATCTTCAAAATATTGCTCCCTGAAATGGTGGAAAAAATACTTATGTCACCTGATCTACATATACATTTTATCACAGTACTATTTTGGATACAAAATGCAAAGATCACACATATGTTTGTACAAAAGCCTAAATTGAATGGGAGCATGGATTACTAAAAACATTGATGTCTAGGTTGCCTAATTCTCTCAAATGTCCATCCTATTGGTGACTACATATTTGTTTCTTTGAAGATTATATAGTGAATATCAACCCTGTTAAAATGTCTAATCCTATCACTCACTTTATACTTTGCCTGATTTCCTACTGTCTCTATTGATGTTTCCTTTTCTACATATTTTCCCCAGTTTACCTATGTGACTGACTCTTCACATGTGCTGACATTGACATTCATTCTATTACCGAAACCCTATTGATAAAGAACTTTTGGTCCATATCCTGTACTCACACTTCTTGCAAAACCTACCGACTATCTTCCTAATCCTATGGACTATCCCTGTTTGAGTGGATGTTCTTTTCTACAATCTATCATCCAAGGTACAAGGTCCTATGTCATTGATTATCAATTTATCTGAGACATCACTGCAGAACGTAATTCAAAGCTAAGTATCCCAATCAAAGGCCCAATGCCAATATGGACTTTAAATCTTACTAAATTTCTGTTTTCATACATATTTTTCAACTCTATATTCTTATATATATCACAGATTCCCAATACCATTATTCATCCAGCAAAATGGTTCCTAACCCAAAACAAACATGTAATTAACCCTAACCATAAACTGTTCCCTCAATCTACCTTTATAAAAGAGCAGGGACAGAGTTGGTCTTACAATACAGGAAAGTAGGGGATTGTCCACCTGCTTAGAACCTCAAAGGTCCATTCAGAATTGATCCCTGGAGAAGATGTAGGCAGGTATGAAGGTCCTGAGAGATCAAAAGTCATCTTCCATGGCAAACAACCTGGTCAGGATGGAGGCTTTTGTCTGAATCAGCCTCTCTCTTCTTAATGTAGATAAGATGGACCAAATGAGGCCTGTGTGGAGAGCTGTTCCCGGGTGCCTATGGTTGATATACCATTCTAACTTGTGAAAGTGTCACAGAAATACGGTCAGCCTACATGTCATGGGAACCTTGGATGCATGTGTTAGGACAAACTGGTTGCCAAGGCAGTAACCTCATTCAGTTCCTGAAAGAAGTTACCTCACCTCACTTTTTTTGGTGATGGCACTTTCTGAACTTGGGATCCAGGAAGCCAGGCATCTAGAGCCTGTCTCAGTCCCAGGCCTAGTGGTCTCACTTGTTTGATTTAACAAGGACAGAGTCAGTCTTTCTTGGTATCTACTGATGTGAGGATGGACAAATGACAGGAAAGCTCTGAAGAGGGGCCTTTCCTGACAAAGAAGGTAGTGGCTCACTGCTGGCTCCTGACAACTTCACAGAATTGCCCATGGACACCAGATGTGAGATAGGAGAGGCTATTTCGGGGGAACATAGTATGGCCTATCAGTCAGAGAACACTCCGGATAGTCACAAACCTACTTGGAGGAAGGAGGTGCTTATCTGGCTGTGGGTGTGGGTTTGTGGTTTTTTTCTCATGCTCTGAGAATATGTCTGAAAGTCGGTTTGTTTGGTTTGAAGTAAAGTGTTTCCAGAAAGTCGTATGAAAAGGCGAGTGTTTCTATGTCTGTGTATCTCACTGTGTCCTTGGTTGTAGACATTAGCAAAGAGAATGCATCAATGGATGAGTCTTGTCTAGTAGAAAGCTTCCCAGCATTCATCCTTCCCAATTTATGAATGGACTGCGTCTTGCCTTATGGATCGGCAACACCTGCTATCTTGCTAAGTTACTGTTTGCTTCCTGAATTCTGGCCACTCTCCAGAATAGGCTCATGGTTTTTTTTCCAAGACATGTACCACCTCCAAGCTCTGTGACACGGCCATGTATTGGTTAAATGAAGGGCATGGCGAGCATCTCAGAAAACTCAGATATCAGTGTGACCAGTAAAGACTCAGTGGAGAAACCATGCTTTGGGCCTTTTCCTTACCTATTGTTCTGTTGCCCCTTGACCTTGTGTAATTCTGTGGCTTAGATTCTCTGAACCTGATGGATCTAAAGAGAGATCCCATGTATGCATCCAAAAGCAAAATGTCCAAAAGAGCAATCATTGTGGATGAAGTCTCTCTCCTTCCTTGGTAAGGTTCCTGACCTCCATCAAGTGAGAATAGGGCTCCTTTGGGTCAAATAAGTTCTTCAAAGCCCTGCAGATTCTAGCTCATAGGTGACTGGGTTTTCTCATGACTCCAATTCACATGAAGAATCTAAATCCCACCATCAGTAGGCCTCAAATTTAAGAAGCAGAGCAAAATAAACGGCAGGCCTATTTGATCACTCTTAGTTCACAGGAAGGGTGTCTAGGCCACCCTGACTTTAGGCAAATGAGGGGCAAGGGAGCTTATTTTGGACACTGTCTTGGGCTGCACCCCTCACGGAAACCTCCAGCCAGAGGTTATGATGAGTGTCTGTATGGAAGAAAATGAGGGCCATGTGGGAGTGTTTTGGTTTTAATTGTAGTCATTTTTGTGGCGGTTAGTAGAGATGACATGGTCCACCTTGGCTTGAACTTTGGTGGGATTCCGCATAAAGACTGAGTTCTCGTACTGAACTCAGAGAAGTATTGCCATGAATAGTGTTGGAATTTTAGGAGGCCACGCATGATAGTCGCCCTTGGAAACTGAGATCTAGGCCCAGGGTAGCTATTCACAGAGCACTGGAAATTTCAGCCAGGATATCACATGATTTTATTCTGAAAAACTTGGCAACCATTGTTGAGAGTCAAAACACACATGGACCTCACATTGTAGACCTCAATTTTCAAGGATTCATGTGACCTTTTGGCCACTCTTTGGGAAGCCTTTCCTGTGAGACATCTCCAGATATTTCATTGAAATGAGCTTCCTCACCATTTAATAGTTCCAGAATGCCTCCAACTTCATCCTTGAAAAATGGCTAGGTCAATATATCATGAAATTTTTAAAATTCCCGTGACAAGTTGGCACTGGAGATTCTTTGAATATCTTGTGGCTGATCATGAGAATAACAGTCAGTGCCATGATTGACTGGTTTTCATTAAAATTGTGCAGAACAGAGATGCCAGGAAGTTGGAGCCTCCTGAGGAGTGGGCCTAGAGCAGTGGTGGGCAGGTGTGTGATAAAACATCTGCGGTGTGGTCATGTGGATCTGCCTTTGGCTTCCAAATTGCTTGTGACTGATATGGTGCAGCCAGCAGTCCCTTCAATGTAAAGGCATCTTGTTATATGCAGAGGTTTTAGGGAAATATTAAGAATCAGGTTGCTATGGTCAAGGGGGCAACTATGTGGGATATAAGCCTGTTTGGTGCATTCTCCTGCAGACCCTGACCCACCACACGTGACAGAACTCCCTCACGCACAGAGTAACAGTTGAATTCTTTGTATTTCGTGAAACAAATACCAAAATCCCAGTGCAGCACCAAGAAACAACACGAAAAGTGGAGAATGACCAAATAGCTTCACAGGCCCATGTGGATACACTTAGCCCCCCGTGTCCACAGTTTACCTACAAAGAGAGTATTCAGCACTGCTGACTCATGTTCAGTGGAAAATAAGAAACCATGTCCTTCAGGTCACATAGATGAAGACCCTGATTTGATGGTCTCACTACAAACGAAGCTGAAGCTCCCGACAACAACATATATTCCAAGTGCCCAACCTCAGAGGCAGTTTCTCAAGAAGTCTTTAGGCCAGCAGAGCTCCATGTTTTTGGAATGATTACACTGTCCCTTACTTTTGGAATCTCCTCTACCTCCTCCAAGGTTGTGAACTCCTGAGCATATTCCATTCCAGATATTTATTCACAGATTTTCTAACTCTTCTCATCTAATTGTGTCTTACTCTGGGCGATTGTAATGTCAAGGCATTGTTCTGGATGAGAGTGGGAAGATTTTTGTGTATCACATATTTACATACACATTGGATTCATTTTCCAATTTTCCTTTCAAAATACTGAATACCTCACACTAACACCTACCCTACTAGACTCTGACAACTAATCCTAATAAGGTGGAGAAAAATAAACCAAAAAAATAGAAATGCAAGCAGTTCAGAGAAGGCATGGTGTATAGTGGAATTGCCTTTTGCATTATTTAGGGTAGGAGTTATAAATCTAGTCAATTATTTGTTAAAATATTTCTCCATTTGTTTTAAAGTTAACAAATATGTGAATTCCTGTTTCCCTGTCTCTGTAGCCTATTCAGCACATGTATTTTTACATGCAATTATAGAATCTTACCTGATACCACACGTACATTCTTGTGAAGTGGCTGACTTGGCAGATACAAATTTTAAGAGATCACTCCTCCTAAGCGCTTTAGAACTGAAAATTCAACCTATGCGTGAGCTTCCTAGTTGAACAACATTATACATAAATCCATGTTAAATAAAATAAATATTTTTGGATCTCTGGATGATATAAATTTCATGGTGAATTTCCTATAGCATATATTATGCTATTTTTAATATCAGTGTGTGTTTGTGTGTGTGTATGTGTATGTATATATATAAATTCTCCAGATTTTTCAAAATATGAAATATGTGTCTTATTATAAACTCCCTTAACTCATTCATATTCAAGTATGTGGATTTATAATCAAATTTTCTCAAGAGTATTCTCAAAATATTCATTCTCCTGATATACATATTTGTTTCTTAGTACTGAAAACTAACTTTAGTGAATGGTGGATACAAATCCTAATATTTCTACAGTAGCTGACCTAGTTTAACATCAATTCAAGTAGATTCCTATGGGACATGATGTGTATTTGGATGTTCGTTTTATTCAACACTGGTACATTACTATTTCTTCAATTTATTCACATCATGGGATATATATTTCATCCACAAGTTCGCAAGTTTATAGGCATTTGTTTCACATTCAATCATTTTCTTCTTCAGATCACATGTATTCCTCCATGTTTCTTGACTGGTCTTTTTATGAGACTTCTTTCCAAACACATTATTTTCGATTTCTAGGATCACTTTTGAAGCAATAATCACATACCTTTCATGATAATCCATAACCCTAATATTACATTTAGATGTATTACTGGTTGAAATGAATGATATTATATCAATACAAGATTTCTTATAATATTTCATATATTAATTCAATGCATTATTTAAGGTGGGAACAGTTAAATTATTTATTCAAAATGTGGTCTATTCATGCATTATGTCTATATTCATGGACACAGGGTACACCTCTTTGTACCCCCAATACTAATTTATAGCTCTTGAAAACCTTACTCCCAGAAATGCTTGAAGAAATGCTCATGTCACCTGATCCACATATACATTCTATGACAGTAATATTCTGGACAAAAAATGCAAAGGTCACACTTATGATTGTACCAAAGCCTAAAAGGAAAGTGAACATGGATTACTAAAAGCATCCATGTCCAGGTTTCCTAATGCTCTCAAATGTCAATCCTAATGGTCACTGCATATTTGTTTCTTCTTAAGATTATATATTCAAACTCAACAGTGTACAAAATGTCTAATCCTATCACTCACTTTATACTTTGCCAGATTTTTTAAAGTCTCTATTATTATCTGCTTTTCTACATATTTTTCAAAGTTCATCATTGTGACTGAATTTTCATATGTGCTGACATTTACATTCACTCTCTAACTGAAACCCTATTGCTAAAGAAATTTCTGTCCAAATCCTGTACTCACTCTTCTTCCTAAACCTACCCACTATCTACCTAATCCTACCGACTATCCCTTTTTGACTGGATGTTCTCTTCCTCATTCAATCATCCAATGTACAAGGTCCTATGCCATTGTAAATGGATTTATCTGAGACATCTGTGCAGAACCTAATTCAACACTACGTATCCCAATCATGGGCCCAATGCCCTTCTTGGCTTCAAATCCTAGATTTCTGTTTTCATACATATATTTTACCAATATAATTTAATAAATATCGCAGGTTCCCAATAAAATTATTCATCGCTCAGAATGATTCCTAACAAAATCGAACCTGTTATTACCCAAACCATACACTGTTCCCTCAATCTAACTTTATAGAAAAGCAGGGACAGAGTTGGCCTTACAATACAGGAGTGTAGGGAAACTTCCACCTGCTGAGAACCTCAAAGGTCCATGCAGAAATGATCCATGGAGAAGATGTAGGCAGCTATGAAGGACCTGAGGGAGGAAAAGTCAACTTCCATGGTAAACAACCTGGTCAAGATGAAGGGATGTGTCTGAATCAGCCTCTTTCATCTTAATGTAGAGAAGATGGACCAAACCAGGCCTGTGTGGAGAGCTGTTCCCGGGTGCCTATGGTTGATATACCATTCTAACTTGTGAAAATGTCAGAGCGAGTAGGTGCATCCTCCATCTCATGGGACTCTTAGAAGCAACTTTTAGGACAAAGTTGTTGTCAAGGCAGTGACCTCATTTAGTTCCTGAAGGAAGTGACCTCACCTCACTTCCTTGATGAAGGAACTCTCTGAACTTGGGATACAGGAAGTCAGGCACCCAGAGCTAGTCCCAGTTCATGTCCCAGTGTTCAAACTTGTTTGGATTTTCCAAGGACAGAGACAGCCTTTCTTGGTACCTACTGATGTGAGGATAGCCTAATGCCAGGAAGGTCTGAGGAGGGGCCTTTCCTGAGAAAGAAGGTACTGGCTCTCCCCTGGCTCCTAACAGCTTCACAGAGTTGGACACGGAGACCAGATCTGAGACAGGACAGCCCATTATGGGGGAATATGTTATGGCCCACCAGTCAAAGGTCACTCCATATTTTCACAGACCTACTTGGGGGTCTGTGTGGGTGTGGGTGTGGGTGTGGGTGTGGGTGTGGGTTTGTCATTTTGTCTCATGTTCTGAGAATAGGTAGGAAAGTCGTTTTGTTTGGTTTAGTGTGAAATGTTTCTAGTAAGTCTTTTGACAAGGCGAGTGTTTCTATGTCTGTGTATCCCACTGTGTCCGTGGTTGTAGACATTAGAATAGAGAGTGCATCAATACATATGTCCTATCTAGTAGAAATTTTACCAGCATTCATCCTGTCCTATTTATGAATGGTCTGCGGCTTGCCATATGGATCGGCCACTCTTAATATCTTCCTAAGTTCCTATTTTCTTTCTGAATTTTGGCCAAACTCCAGAATAGGCTCATGGTTTTGTGTCCAAGATATGTACCACCTTTAAGCTCTGTGACATGGCCATGTACTGGATAGCTGAAGGCAATGGTGAGCATCTCAGAAAACTCAGATATCAGTGTGACCAGGAAAGTCCCAGTGGAGAAACCCTGCTTTGGGCCTTTTGCTTACCTATTGTATTATTGCCCTGAATGTCAGGAAGGTCTTTGCCTCAGGCCACCCCTTTGTGAAGACTGAAGAGTTTTCAAATGGAAGTGAATGGGCATCACCTTTGGCTCTTGGCTTAATTGCTTTGGAAAGGGATGTGTCTGAATCAGCTTCTTGGCCCTGTGTGAGGATGTGGCTTAGATTCTCAGCACCTAATGGATCTAAAAAAATCCCATGTGTGCATCCAAAACCAAAATTGCCAAAAGAGCAGTCATTGTGGATGAAGTCTCTCACCTTCCTCTGTAAGGTTCCTGACCTCCATCTTTGAGAATAGTGATCCTTTGGGTCAAATGAGTTCTTCAAATCACTACAGAGGCTAGGCCATAGTTGCTTGGGTTTTCTCATGACCCCAATTAACATAAGGAATCTAAACCCCACAGTCATTAGGCCACAAAATGGAGAATCAGAGCAGTATTAAGGGCAGGCCTCTTAGATCACTCCTGGTTCACAGGAAGGGTGTCCCTGCCACACTGACTTTAGGCAAATGAAAGAAAGGGACCTTATTTTGGATACTGTCTTTGGCTTTGGCCCTCATGGAAACCTACAGCCTGAGGTTATGATTAGTGTCTATATGGAAGAAGATGAGGGCCATGTGGGAGTGTTTTGGTTTTAATTGTGGTCATTTTTGTGGCCGTTGGAAGAGATGACTGAGGCCACCTGGGCTTGAACACTGGTGTGATTCCCCTTAGAGACTGAGTTATGGAACTGACCTCAAAGAAGTATTGCCATGTATTGTGATGGGATTTTAGGAGGCCACACATGAGAGTCGCCCTTGGAAACTGAGATCAAGGCCCAGGGTGGCTTTCCACAGAGCACTGGGAATCTCAGGAAGGATATCACATGATTTTATTCTTAAAGAATTGGCAGCCATAGTTGCAAGTCAAAACACAAAAGGATCACACATTGTAGACCTCAAACGCCTGGCTTAATGTGACCTTTTAGCCTGTCGTTGGGAAGCATTGCCTGTTAGAATTCTCCAGAGATTTCATTGAAATGAGCTTCCTCTCCATTTAATGGTTCCTGAATGAATTAAACCCCACAGTGCCTCAAACTTCATCCTTGAAAAAAGGCTAGATAAATACCATTAAATTTTTGAAATTCTCATGAACAGGTGTCAGTGGAGAACCTTTGGATGTCTTATAGATGATCATGAGTGTACCAGACAGTGCCTTGATTGACTGGGTTTCATGAAAATCGTGTAGAACAGAGATGCCAGTAATTTGGAGCCCGATGAGTATTCAGCCTAGAGCAGTGGAGTGTAGGTGTTTGTTAAAACATCTGTGATGGGGTCATGTGGATCTGCCATTGGCTTCCAAATGGTTTGTGACTGACATGGTGCAGCCCCCATACCCTTGTATGTAAAGGCATCTTGTTATACGGAGAGGTTTCAGGGAAATGTATATAATCAGATTTCTATTGTCAAGGGGGCAAGCTATGTGGGATAGAAGCCTGGTTGGTGCACTCTCCTGCAGACCCTTAACCAACACACGTGACAGAACTCCCTCCAGCACTCTGTCCTAGTTGACCTCTTCGTATTTCATGAAGCAAATACCAAACTCCCAGTGTAGCTGCAAGAAACACCATGAAAAGTAGAGGAAGACCAAATGGCTTCAAAGTCCACACTGGGAGACACTTTGCCCCCAAATGGCAACAAATTACCTACAAAGAGAGAATTCAGGCCTGCTGCCTCATGTTTATTGGAAAAAAATTAACCATGTGCTCCAGGACACACAGAAGCAGACCCAGATTTGATGGTCTCACTACAAAGGAAGTTAAAACTCCTGACAACAACATATATTTCAAGTGCCCAACCTCAGAGGCAGTTTCTCAAGAAGTCTTTAGGCCAAGAGAGCTTCATGTTTGTGGAGTTTTTACCATGTACCTTACTTTTCGAAACACCTCTACCACCTCCAAGGTTGTTAACTACTGAGCATTTTCCATTCCAGATGTGTATTCACAGATTTTCTAACTCTTCTCCTCTTATTGTGTCTTACTTGGGGTGAAGGTAATGTCAAGGCATTGTTCTGAATGAGAGTGGGAAGACTTTTGGGTAGCATATATTTGCATACACATTGGATTCATTTTCCAATTTTCTATTCGAAATACTGAATCCCTGACTGTCAGAGGTAGAAGGAATTCTCCTTCAAAGAATAGCCTGACACTTACAAGAAACAGCCACCAGGAGACATCCTGTCTGGGAGACATCCTGTAGCCATCTGTCTCCCTGAGACATCCTGTGCCCATCTGTCTTTCTGAAACTTCCTGAGGTTATCTCACCTTGTGAAGACATCTAGGAAGTGCCGATAAGAGAGATTTCCCACATCCAGCATACAAATACCCCTGTGTGAACAATAAAAGTTTGCAGCTTGATCAGAACTCCTGTCTTGCTGCAATCTCTCGTGTCTCTTGTCCCTTCATTCCTCCCTATCTAGGTTCGCTGCCCACGTTGATGTGTCCTGCCGGCCGGGACATCTGGCGCCCACTGACTGGGGCTCGAGCTTTTGATTGAGGGGGACCCCGTCCTCCTGGAAGATTTGGTCAAGCGGAGCTTGCAATAACCGCAGAAGACACCACCAAGAGACAGATCCAGGAGGAGGGTGGGGATGACACACGGTGATTGACCCACCATGGGGCAAGCAGTTTCGTCACATGATTTGTTTTTGTCAGGCTACAAGGAGTCCTTCCAGACATGGGGGCGCGTATTAAGAAAAAAGACTTAAATTTTTTTTCTTTTCACACATAAGAGAGCAGTGTCCATGGTTTCCTCTTGAAAGGACCATTGATGGTAAAAGATGGCTTAGAGTAGGAGACTGTTTAAAAGATTATTATGAATCCTTTGGCCCAGAAAAAGTGCCTGTTTCCACCTTTTCTTACTGGAACTTAATTAATAGAATTCTTAAAAGTTCACCCTTTGACAATGGTACCTTAAAAGTTGTCAAGGTTGGGAAAGAGACTATGCAAATACTTCTCATATCCCCTCGGCATGCCCATCAGTTAGTATAGACATAGACCCTTCTCAGGCTCCCCAGGACCGTGGGAACCTTCCTGGTCCCCCTCAAAATACCACCCTAATGAATAAGGCTCCAATGATTACCAACTGCCTTTATCCAGTTTTAAATACCGGAGACTCATTGACCCCTGTAGAGGAGGCTACCTTGGAGAAGGAAGCAGCTCGCTACCATTCAGAAGACCCTCCACCTCTCAAGACCCTGCCACAGCTTATAGGACTTACACATCCACCTCCCTCCTATATCCCTCCTGCCTTTTGTGCTCTGGCCCTTCAGGGAACAAATGCCCCCCCCCTGATATTTTCTCCCCACTTCCCTTGCCTAAACTGGCTCCTTTGTGAGCATCCTTTCAACATACACAGGAACAGATCCAACCTTTAAAAGAATTAAGATCCCTTCACTCTGAGCTCTCTTCATTAGCCTTAGGTATGGAGTCAAAGCAACTGGCCTACAGTGGTCTAATACAAAGGCGAAGCCACTCCATTGACCTGTGCTCGCCTTCCCAGTCACCACCAGTCTGATAGATAAGCCTGCCCAGGCTGAGGTCAAAGAATTAGACGAGGATAAAGAGGAGGAAGAGGGGAAATGGATTAAGGAGATCAGGACTCAGAGGATGAGGAGTTCAGCCCTAGGCAGGTAGGAACCCAGAGTCTACAAAAAATTAAGCCTGCATTTTCCTGAAAAACTTTAAAAGGCTTGTGCTCACTATGGCCCCATTGCACCCTACACGTTGGCTTTATTAGAAAGCCACAGCACACAATGACTTACTCCCAATGATTGGAAATTTTTAGACCAAGCTACCCTCAGTGCCAGAGACTTCCTGTTATGGAATGCAGATTTCAAAGAGCACTGTCGAGAAACTGCTCAAAAAATTTTAACTAAGGCCTTCTCTAAATCCAGGACTTATGTTAAGCTAGTGGGCAATGAGCCTTTTGACAATAAAACTAAACAGGCACATTTCCCTGCTGGACTTTTGATGCAGATTCAGATGGCTGGCTTACATGCTTGGAGACACCTCCCTCAATAGCCTCGGCTACCACTTCCCTGGCAAAAATTTGACAAGGGCCCGACGAGCCTTATAGCGACTTTGTTCCCCGGCTTAACCTAGCTGTGGAATGCTTGCTTGGACCAAGCGAAAGCAAAAGCGCTTTTGTAAAACATCTTGCCTTTGAAAACGCCAACCCGGCATGTCAGGATGTTCTTCAACCACATAAGGATAAAGGGAAACTTTCTGACTTTATTAGACTCTATGCAGGGGTAGGTGCAGCCCATGCCATGGGTCTTGCCCTAGGTGCCACCTTTACCAAGACCTTTTACAATCCTGGCACACGTACTTGCTTTACTTGTAAACAACCTGGCCATTTTGCACGCAAGTGTCCGACAGGCAAAAAAAGCCTAGGAATAGCGTCTCCTTCAACTGGGGCTATACCGCCCCAAGCTATCCTTTGCCCTAGATGTGGTAAAGGTCATCACTGGGCCAGTGAGTGTAGATCTAAGACAAATGCCCTCAGACAGCCTATTTTTTCCTGCTTCTTGGGAAACTCCCTGCGGGGCCAGCCCCGGGCCACGACATCCCCCAGGACAAACCCAGGGGCAATAAGATTTGTTCCCTCCCAAACTCCCAACCTACCTGAAAATTCTTCTCCACAATTGCCTCCCTCCAACTAGCCACTCCAGGCAGCGCAGGATTGGACCTCTCTGCGACCACCGATACTATATTGGACTCAATGCAAGGACCCCAGATAATACCCACTGGAATTATGGGTCCCCCTCAATCTCATATGTGTGCCCTTATTTTTGGGAGAGCCTCTACTAACTTACATGGTGTTCAGGTCTTCCATGGCATTAATAATAATGATTTCACTGGAGAAAAAAATACTGGCCACAGCTATTAATGGAGTTGTGGCCATCCCAGCACGAACAAGTCTTGCACAGTTAATACTCCTTCCCTTGAATCCAGGAGGCACTTCCACCGCCCAAACCTACCGCAGGGGACTGCCTCCTTGGGCTGCTCTGATGTAAATTTGGTTCAACCCGTTTCTCACAAAAGACCCACAATTTCCTTACTTATTGAAGGAAAGGAATTCCAAGGAATTCTAGATACTGGAGCTGATGACACAATTATTTCTCAAAAATATTGGCCATCAGCTTGGACCCTCACCTCATCCTTGACTGACCTTAAAGGGATAGGACAGTCAAAAAATCCTCTGGTCAGCTCTACGGCTCTTAGCTGGACTTATAAAGAGGGTAATAAGGGAATTGTCACTCTTTTCGTTGTTCCTGACCTCCCTGTTAACCTATGGGCCCAAGATATTTTGAGTCAAATGGAAGTTATTCATGCCAGTCCCAATTCCATGGTAACTCATCAAATGCTTCATATAAATTTTGTCCCTCGTACAGGCCTTGGGAGACTGAGACAAGGACTGGTTGAGCCAATAAAACCCATACAAAAAACAAATACATATGGACTTGGGTATTCGGATTTTTAGTGTCGGTCTCTGACTTTCCTGTACCCCATGGAGATAAAATTATTTGGGAAACTCAGACTCTTGTGTGGGTGAATCAATGGCCACTTACCCAAGAAAATATGGAGGCTGCCTCCATGTTAGTGCAGGAACAGCTGGCAGCCGGCCATGTAGAGCCCTCAACCTCAACATCGAATACTCCAATTTTTGTTATCAAGTAAAAATCAGGCAAGTGGTGCCTTTTACAATATTTGTTTGCCATTAATAAAGCTATGTGCCCAATAAGAGCACTACAGCCAGGCATTCCCACACCAGTGGCTATTCCCAAAAACTATTGTAAAATGATTATTGAGTTAAAAGATTGTTTTTTTACCATTCCTTTACATCCTGCGGATAGACCCTATTTTGCCTTTAGTCTCCCTTGCATTAATTTTCAGGGCTCTATGCAGAGATTTCAATGGAAGGTTCTTCCCCAAGGTATGGCCAACAGCCCTAGTCTTTGCCAAAAATACGTTGCTCAAGCAGTAGACCCTGTGAGAGAGCTATGGCCACAAATTTATATTTTACATTATATGGATGATTTGTTAATTGCTGCACCTAATAACCATGACCTTAATAATTGTTACTTGGACATTTACAAAATCCTCACTTCCTTGGGACAACAGATAGCTCCTAATAAGGTTAAAAAACAGGACTGTTATACCTATTTGGGCCTTAAACTTCAAGATAATCAGATCCAAATTCCTAAGATACCACTATGGGTGGACCATCTTCACAACCTTAATGATTTTCAAAAATTCCTGGGGAATATTCAATGGCTAAAAACATATTTAAAATTACCACCTTGTGTACTTTTGTCCCTTAATGATATTTTGAGAGGTGATTCCCACCCCTCCTCCCCTCAAAAACTTACTCCCGAGGCATGACAGGCATTAAACCAAGTCACAGAAGCCATTGCCAAACAGTTTTTTACAGAACATTCTTATAACCTTCCTCTGGTTCTGGTTATTTTACACACTCCTCATACACCCACAGGAATATTTTGGCAACGAAATACACATTTTAGAAATAAAGGCTGCCTTTGCTTTGGGTCCATTTACCCACCACATTCTCCAAGGTTATTACTGATTTTCTTGCTCAGGTAGCTTCTATTATTTTTAAAAGTCGTTTGCTATCTCGACAACATTTTGGCAAAGACCATGATAATATTTTAATTTCATATACTAAAGACCAAATCCAATTTTTACTACAGACGGAGGATGAATGGCGTATTGCCTTATCAGGGTTTTTGGGAACAATTGATAACCACCTACCCAATGACCCCCTTTTACATTTTGTCCAGTTACATCCATTTATTTTTGCCAAAATTACTCAAAAGGCTCCCATTCCTCAAGCCCTTACTGTCTTTACAGAGAATTCCAGTAATGGCCGAGCAGTCTTTGTTGTCAATAACCAGCCTAACACCTTTGATACTGTCTATCATTCAGCACAGTTTGTGGAATTGTTTGCAATAACACAAGTTTTTAAAACATTTTTTGATAATCCTGTTAATATTTATACATACAGTGCCTACATTGCTCATTCTGTGCGCCTGCTTGAGATTTCACCCACCATTAAGGCTTCTTCCAATGTCGCCCATCGGTTTCACCAGCTTCAGCAGCTAATTCAGGCCAGACAACACCCATTTTTCTTAGGACACAGCAGGGCACACTCTGATCTTCCCAGCCCTCTAACACAAGGTAATGCCAAAGCTGATGCAGCAACTCGTTTCATCTTTCCAATTTTTGTTGGCTGCACTCAAAAGGCCACGGAGTTACACAATCTTCACCATCTAAATTCCCAGAACCTTCGATAACTATGTAAAATTACCAGGCAACAGGCATGAGAAATAGTAAAAGCATGCCCTGGTTGCCCTGTCTCCCTCCCCATTCAACACTTGGGAGTTAACCCCCGAAGATTACTGTCCAATCAGTTTTGGCAAATGGATGTTACTCATTTTTCTGAATTTGGAAAAACCAAATATGTACACGTTTCTGTAGATACCTTCAGTGGCCTTATTTTCGCATCACCACATTCTGGAGAGGCTATCAAAGATGTCCTTTCTCATCTTGTTTCAGCGTTTTCTGTAATGGGTAAACCAATACATATTAAAAAAAGATAATTGTCCTGCATATACCAGTGCCAAGTTTAAACAGTTTTGTGCTACCTCGCAAATTTGGCATACTACTGGAATTCCATACAAGCCTCAGGCATTGTGGAACGTGCCCACCTTACCTAAATACTTGGCTAACCCGCATTAATGCTTCTGCACTTGTATTTACCACTCACAGGCATCGCCTTAATCATGCATTATTTGCCCTTATTTTTCTTTCCCTAGACAATGAAGGCCATTCGGCTGCAGACTGACACAGGCAATCCTCGTCCAATTTTGTTCCCCCACCTGTTATGTGGCACAATCCCCTTACAAATAAATGGAAACGCCCAGGTCCTGTCCTCATCTGTGGACGAGGCTCAGCTTGTGTTTTGGACGAAGAGCAAGCAGCCCCAAGATGGTTACCAGAACGCCTGGTTAAAAAGGTTAATGGCTTACCTCAACACGGGGATGGAGGCCCTCCCCCTGAGGACAAGTTTTCCTCTTTTTCAGATGCAGCCAACAATCTGTGTGAGGATCCTACTTAAGGCACTTCTGCTGAACAGGATTGTACACGGAGGCTTTGGCCCTCCACCTTCCAACATCATGGAGTACCTTTTTGGCCCTCCCTGTGAACGCAAGGGAGGATCTTGGACTCAGGCTCCCACTAGTTTGACCCAGACTGCTGACTGCGTGACTAAGGTGGCTTACCTCCGTGCCGAGGTTGACCATAAACTCAGAGGAGTTCATCAGCCTAAATTGGTATGTGTTAACAAGCCAAAGATAATTCCCCCTAGTACAAGTAAAGCTCTCCATAATTGTTCTGCAACTTGAACGCATACCCAAGCGATGCATGCCACTTGTTATGCGTCGGCCTCAATTTGTGTTAACAAGCAGGGAGAACAATTTTTTGAAGCCTCCCTAAGTAAAACTCATGCAGCAGGAGGGACCACTATTCATTATACCCCCGTTCTTTTTGACCGGGGAGGAGAAGGCAAATACACCAAGCTACAGTCAGCTGGGTGCCAAGGCCCTGTTGGTAAACCCTCCTGCTGCCCCATTAAGGCACCTACAGGGGTCACTGATGGTGGAGGATTCCCTTATGCTGTCAAGCATCCTCAGATAATCAAACTTTTGAAACCCCAAATCCCTGAGCTCACATATCATCCCTTAATATAGCCAAAATGCCAGCTCCCAGGTTTAGATAACAATACATTAGATATTTTGGAAACTACCTTCTCCTTGCTTAATAATTCCAACCCCAACTTTGCTGGTGATTGCTGGCTCTCCATGACAACAGGGGCAATCATGCCTATGGCAGTTCCTATTAATTCTATCATAGACGATGATAATACATGCCAACCCAGATTTCATTTAAAAGTACAGTCTATAGGCACTTTTACAATATGTCTTTTAGGCGCGATGCAAAATAATACCTATGATATTGATGTTGGAGTTACTTCCTTTGGAAATTGCTCAACAGTACAAAACTATTACTCATCCACCCCATCTCTTTGTCCCTCCAATGGCACAGTTTTTATGTGTGGAGGAAACTCGGCCTTCCCGAGGCTTCCATCGAATTGGACCGTTGGCTGTGTTCTTGCCTTATTACTCCCTGATATAACTATTGTCCCAGGAGACGAAACTCTATGCATTCCTAGTCTAGACACCTCAGTCAAAAGACACAGGCGGGCAATACAGGCCTTACCACTCGTTGCCAGCCTTGGAATAACAGCTACTGTGGCCACAGGTACAGCTGGCTTAGGCATGGCTATACACTCTTAGTGTCGCCTGTCTCAACAACTTATAAATGATGTAAAAACTCTATCAGGAAGCATTAAAGATTTGCAGGACCTAGTAGACTCCCTGGCAGAAGTGTTCCTTCAAAACAGAGAAGGCTTAGATTTACTGACAGCTAACCAGGGAGGTATTTGCTTGGCCTTAGGGGAACGATGCTGCTTTAATGCCAATAAATCAGCCATAGTACGCACTAAAATTAAGCAGCTTCAAGAAGATCTAGAAAAGAGGTGAAGGGAACTTTTTGAAAATGCCCTCTGGACTGGGTTTAATGGATTTCTACCTTACCTTCTTCCCCTATTAGGCCCTTTGTTGGGTTTACTTTTAATGGTGTCCATAGGACCCTGCATTATAAACAGGCTTGTACAATTTATTATAGAACAGATTAATATTTTGGCCTCTAAGCCCATACAGGTCCACTATCATCGCCTGGAGATGGAAGACCATGCTGCCAACATTTAAAAGGATGTTCTACCCTTCTCACAGGCTTATTTCTTAAGTTTACATCCCCACAGATCTCTCTTTCTTACATTAAACTATAAGTAACAGCTCTGACCAACCATCTTCTGCCATTGCCATAAGGGTTCGTCCTCCATGGGCCCCTGCACTTGGGGGAGGATGCACCCATGGAGTGAGGACGTTAGGCCATAATAACGGAGGGTGCAGGATGGACTGCAGGAGGATGTATCCACGGATCCCAAAACAGAAGACCTCTTAGTGACACGCTCTGGTGCATGGTGGTCAGCCTGCTTCCCCCTCAAAGCCGTCTCCTCCCAAAACATGCCAAGGCCACCACGAAATCTCCTAGTAAACATGCTCTCTCGAATCAGGAGATATTCTAAGGCCTGCTAGAGAAACAGAGCCTCTATCACCCCCTAAAACATTGGCCGGTAAGGTTTGGTCAAATATTTAATATAAGAAAGAGAGGTCAGGGGCTAGAAGGAAGTTCTCCTTCAAAGAATAGCCTGACACTGAAAAGAAACAGCCCCCTGGGAAATATCCTGCCTGGGAGACATCCCGCAGCCATCTATCTCCCTGAGACATCCTGCGGCCATCTGTCTTCCTGCAACATCCTGAGGTTATCAAACTTTCTGAAGACATCCAGCAACTGCCGATAAGAGAGCTTTCCCATCCACAACTTATATATTCCCATGTGAGAACAATAAAAGTTTGCAGCATGATTAGAACTCCAGTCTTGCTGTAATCTCTCGTGTCTCTTGTCCCTTCATTCCTCCCCAACTAGGTTCCTTGCCCACATTGATGTGTGCGGCCGGCCGGGACAACTGACACTAACCCATACCCTACTACACTCTGACTACTAATCCTAATATGATGGAGAAAAATAACCCAAACAGAATAGAAATACAAGCAGTTCAGAGGAGGCATGGTGTATATTTGGACTTGCCTTTTGCATGATATAGGGTAGGTGTTATAAATCTAGTTAATTTTTAATTGAAATCGTTCTCCATGTGTTTTTAAAGTTAACAAATATGTGAATTCCTGTCTCCATTTCTCTGTAGCCTATTCAACACATGTATTTTTATCTGCACATATAGAATCCTACTTGGAATCACACGTACATTCTTGTGAGGAGGCTGACTTGGCAGATACAAATTGTGAGAAGAGATCACTCCCCATAAACGCTGTTGGAACTCAAAATTCAATCTATGGGTGAGCTTCCTAGTAGAACAACATTTTACATAAATCCATGTTCAGTAACATAAATATTTTTGCATCTATGGATGATATATATTTCATGATGAATTTTGTTTGGCATATATATTGCTACTTTTTATTGTCTGTGTGTGTGTTTTGTATATATATACACTCTTCAGATTTTTCAAAATATGAAATATATGTGTCTTATATACACTCCCTAAATTCATTTATGTTCATGTATGTGGATTTATAATCAACTTTTCACAAGATTATTCTCAGAAATATTCATCCACCTGAAAAACATATTTGTTTTCTAGTACTGAAAACTAACTTAAGTGAATGGTGCATACAATCCTAATATTTCTACAGTGACTGACACAGTTTAACATCAATGCAAGTAGAAATCTATCGGACATGATGTGTATTTTGAAGTTCATTTTGTTCAACACTGGTACATTACAATTTCTTCAGTTTATTCACATCCTAGGATATATATTTCATCCACAAGTTCACAAATTTATACGCATTTGATTCATTTTCAATCATTTCCTGCTTCAGAACACATGTATTACTCCTAGTTTCCTGAATGGTCTTTTCATGACACTTATTTCCAAACACATTCATTTTGGTTTTCATAATCATTTTAAAGCAAAACTCACACATTCTTCATGATATACCATAACCCTAATTTTACCATTATATGTGTAACTGATTGGAATGAATGATTGTATATCAATATAAGATTCCCTGTATATTTTTTTGATATCAATTCAATCCATTATTTAAAGTTTGAACCACTTTTATTATTTATTCACAGTATGGTCTATTCATGCATTATTTCTATATTTATAGACACAGGGTACATCTATTTGTATCCCCAATACTAATTTATTCATCTTCAAAATGTAGCTCCCAGAAATGTTGTCAGAAATACTCATGTCACCTGATCTACATATACATTTTATCACAGTAATATTCTGGACACATTATGAAAATGTCACACTTATGATTGTACCAAAGCCTAAGTGAAAGTGAGCATGCATTACTAAAAACATCCATGTCCAGGTTGCCTAATGCTCTCTAATGTCAATACTATTGGTGAATACATATTTGTTTCTTCCTAAGATTATATATTCAACCTCAATCCTTTTGAAAATGTCTAATCCTACCACACAATTTATACTTTGCCTGATTTCCTAATGTCTCTATTGATTTCTGCTTCCCTACATATTATCCCAGTTCATTATTGTGACTGACTCTTCACATGTGCTGACATTTACATTCACTGTCTACCCGAAAGCCTATTGCTAAAGAACTTTTGTTCCCACTCTTATACTCACTCTTCTTTCTAAACCTACCGATTTTCGTCTTAATCGTACCGACTATCACTTTTTGACTGGATGTTCTCTTTGACATTCAATCATCCAAGGTACAAGGCAATTGTATATCGATTCATCTGAGACATCTGTGCAGAATATAATTCAAAGCTAAGTATCCCACTTAAAGGCCTAATGCCTTTCTGGGCTTCAAATCTTACCTGGATTTCTGTTTTCAAACTTATATTTCCCCTGTATATTCTTGAAAATATTGCAGGTTCCCAATACCATTAATCATCTTGCACAATGATTCCGAACCCAAAGAGAACCTGTTATTAACCGTAACCATACACTCTTTTCTCAATCTCACTTTACAGAAGAGCAGGTACAGAGTTCGTCTTACAATACAGGAATGTAGGGGATCTTCCACCTGCTGAGAACCTAAAATGTCCATGCAGAAATGATCCCTGGATAAGATGTAGGCAGCTATTGAGGAACTAAGAGAGCAAAAGTCATCTTCCAATGCAAAAACCCTGGTCAGAATGAAGGGATGTGTCTGAATCAGCCTCTCTCTTCTTAATGTAGAGAAGATGGACCAAACCAGGCCTGTGTGGAGAGCTGTTCCTGGGTGCCTATGGTTTACATACCATTCTAACTTGTGAAAGTGTCACAGGAAGTAGGGGCATCCTCCATCTCATGGGACACTTGGAAGCAACTGAAGCAATTGTTAGGACAAAGTGGTTGTCACGGCAGTGACCTCACTCAGTTCCTGAAAGAATTGACCTACTTAACTTCCTTGTTGATGGAACTCTCTGAACTTGGTATCCAGGAAGCCAGGCACCCAGAGCCAGTCCCAGTCCCCGTCCCAGTGGGCTCAATTGTTTGTATTTACCATGGACATAGTCAGTCTTTCTTGGTACCTACTGATGTGAGGATGGTCAAATGACAGAATAGCTATGAAGAGGGTCCTTTCCTGGGAAAGTAGGTAGTTGCTCACCACTGGCTGCTGGCAACTTCACTGAGTTGAAAAAGGAGACAAGATCTGAGACCGTACAGGCCATTTCGGGGGAACGAAGTATGGCTCACCAGTCAGAGGACACTCCATATAGTCAGAGACCTACTTGGGGGAAGGAGGTGCCTTTTTGAGTGTGGGTGTGAGTATGTGGTTTTGTCTCATGTTCTGAGAATAGGTAGGAAAGTCGGTTTGTTTGTTTTGGGGTAGACTGTTTCTTGTATGTCGTTTGGCAAGACGAGTGTTTCTATGTCTGTGTATCTTACTGTGTCAGTGGTTGTAGACAATAGAAAAGAGAATGCATCAATGGATGTGTTGTGTCTAGTAGAAAGCTCCCAGCATTCATCCTGCCCAATGTATGAATAGAGAGTGGGCAGCCTTATTGATGTGAAACACCTATTATATTCCTAAGTTTCAGTTTTCTTCCTGAATTCTCTCAACTCTCCAGAATAGGCTCATGGTTTTGTGTCCAAGATATGTACCACCTCCAAGCTCTGTGAAATGGCCATGTACTGAATAGCTGAAGGAAATGTGATCATCTCAGAAAACTCAAATATCAGTGTGAATAGAAAAGTCTCAGTGGAGAAACCCTGCTTTGGGCCTTTTACTTACCTATTTTTCTGTTGCCCTGAATGTCAGAAAGGTCTTTGCCTCAGGTCACACTTTGTGAAGCCTGAAGAAAATAGTTTTCAAATGGAAATGAATGGGCATCACCTGTGGCTCTTTCCTTAATTGCTTTGGAAATGGATGTGTCTGAATCAGTATCTTGGCCCTGTGTCAGGTTGTGGCTTAGATTCTCAAAACCAGATGGATCTAAAAAAGATGCCATGTGTGCATCCAAAACCAAAATGGCAAAAAGATCAGTTATAGTGGATGAAGCTTCTTGCCTTTCTCTATTAGTTTCCTGACATCCATCAAGTGAGAATAGGAATCCTTTGGGTAAAATTAGTACTTCAAAGCCCTGCAGAGGTGCTTGGGTTTCCTCATGACTCCAAATCACATAAAGAATCTATACCTGACTGTCAGTAGGCCTCAAATTGGAGAATCAGAGCAGTATTAAGAGCAGGCCTATTTGATCACTCCTGGTTCACAGGAAAGGTGTCCCGGCCACAATGACTTTAGGCAAATGAAGGGCAAGAGAACGTATTTTGGACACTGTCTTTGGATGTGCCCCTCATGGAAACCTCCAGCCAGAGGTTATGATTAGTATCTATATGGAAGAATATGAGGGCTATGTGGAAGTGTTTTGGTTTAAATTGTGGTCATTAGTGTGGTGGTTGGAAAAGATGACTGGGTCCATCGGGGTTTAAACTCTGATGTGATTCCCCTTTGAGACTGCGTTGTGGAACTGACCTCAGAGAAGAATTGCCATGATTTGTGTTGGCATTTTTGGAGGCCACGCATGAGAGTCGCCCTTGGAAACTGAGATCTAGACCAAGGGCGGCTTTCCACAGAGCACAGGGAATCTCAGCCATGATACCATATGATTTTATTCTGAAAGCCTTGGAATCCATATTTGAGAGTCAAAACACACATGGACCTCACATTGTAGACCTCTATGTGCCTGGCTTCATGTAACCTTTTGCCCACTCTTTGGGAAGCCTTGCCTGTGAAATTTCTCCAGAGCTTTCATTGAAATGATCTTCCTCAACCTTTAATGGTTCCTGAATGAATGAAAACCCACAGTGCCTCCAACTTCATCCTTGAAAAATGGCTACATAAATACCATGACATTCTTGAAATTCCCTTGACCAGGTGGCACTGGAGAACCTTCGATGTCCTGTTGCTAATTCGAGTGTACAAGACAGTGCCTTGATTGACTGGGTTTCATGATAATGGTGTAGAACAGAGATGTCAGTACGTTGGAGCCTCCTGATTAGTGGTCATAGAACAGTGTTGTGCATGTGTGTGATAAAACATCTGTGGTGGGGCCATGTGGATCTGCCATTTACTTCCAAATGGGTTGCGACTGACATGGTGCAGCCAGCAGAACCTTGTATGTAAAGGCATCTTGTTATATGGAGAAATTTCAGGGCAATGTTCAGAATCAGGTTGCTATGGTCAAGGGGGCAACCTATGTGTGATAGAAGCCTATTTGGTGCATTCTCCTGCAGACCCTGACACACGACACATGACAGAACTCCCTCCAGCACTGTGTCCCAGTTGAACTTTTTGTTTTTCGAGAAGCAAATACCAAACTCCCAATGCAGCAGCAAGAAACACCACAAAAAGTGGAGGATGACCAAATAGCTTCACAGTCCACACGGAGAGACACTTAACCCCCAGTGGCCACAGATATCTATTAAGAGAGAATTCAGCACTGCTGCCTAATGTTCATTGGAATATAAGAGACCATGTCCTCCAGGTCACATATATGCAGACCCAGCTTTGATGGTCTCACTACAAAGGAAGATAAAGCTCCTGACAACAACATATATTTCAAGTGCCCAACCTCAGAGGAAGTTTCTCAAGAAGTCTTTAGGCCAACAGAGCTCCATGATTGTGGAGTTTTATCCTGTGCCTTACTTTTGGAAACTCCTCTTGCACCTCCAAATTTGTGAACTCCTGAGCAATTTCCATTCCAGATATGTATTCACAAATTTTATAACTCTTCTCCTCTAATTGTGTCTTAATTGGGGCGAAGGTAATGTTAAGTAATTGTTCTGGATGAGAGTGGGTGGATTTTTGTGTAGCACATATTTGCATACACATTGGATTCATTTTCCAATTTTCCATTTGAAATACTGAAACACTGACACTACCCCATACCCTACTAAACTCTGTCTACTAATCCTAATATGATGGAGAAAAATAACCCAAACAGAATTGAAATACAAGCAGTACAGAAAAGGCACAGTGTATAGTTGGACTTGCCTTTTGCATTATATAGAGTAGGAGTTATAAATCTACTCATTTTTTTGTTGAAATAGTTCTCAATGTGTTTTTAAAGTTAACAAATATATGAATTCCTGTCTCCCTTTCGCTGTAGCGTATTCAGCACATGTATTTTTATAAGCACATGTATAATCCTACCTGGTACCACATGTACACTATTGTGTGGTACCTGAATAGGCAGATACAAATTGTGAGAAGAGATCACTCCTCCTAAACGCTGTTGGAACTGAACATTCACCGTATGGGTGAGCTTCCTAGCTGAACAACATTATATATAAATCCATGTTCAGTAAAATAAATATTTTTGATCTGTGGATAATATATATTTCATGGTGAATTTCAATTGGCATATAGTGCTAATTTTTAATATCTGTGTGTATATATATATATATATATATATATATATATATATATATATATACTCTCCAGATTTTTCAAAATATGAAATATATGTGTCTTATTATACATTTCCTAAATTCATTCATATTCATGTATGTGGATTTATAATAATCTTTTCACAAGATTATTTTCAGAAATATTCATCCACCTGGAATACCTATTTGTTTCCAACACTGAAAACTAACTTAAGTGAATGGTGTATACAAATCCTAATATTTCTACAGTAACTGACTCAGTTTAACATCAATGCAAGTAGACTCCTATGGGACATGATGTGTATTTTGAAGTTCATTTTTTTCAACACTTGTACATTACTATTTCTTTAGTTCATGCACATCATTGGATATATATTTCATCCATAAGTTTGCAATTTTATTGGCATTTGTTTCACTTTCAATCACTTTCTACTTCAGAACACATATATTTCTCCATGTTTCTTGACTGGTCTTTTCATGAGAATTCTTTCCAAACACATTATTTTTGATTTTCATAATTACTTTTGAAGGAAATCTCACACACCCTAGATAATGAACCATAACCATAATATTACCATTAGATGTATAACTGGTTGGAATGAATGATTGTATATCAATAAATGATTTCTTATATATTTTCAGATATCAATTCAATACATTATTTAAAGTGTAACCTGTTATATTATTTAAACACAGTATTGTCTATTCATGCATTATCTCTATATCCATAGACACAGGGTACACGTCTTTATAACCCCAATACTAATTATTAGGTCTTGAAAATATTCCTCCCAGAAATGGTGGAAGAAATACTCATGTCACCTGACCTACATATACATTTTATCACAGTAATATTCTGGACACAAAAAGCAAAGTTCACACTAATGATTGTACCAATGGAATGGTCGAGTGAGCATTTTAGGAAGAGACCACCAAGAGACTGTCTCATGCAACAGCAAAGTGTGTATTGGGGGTCCAGCATGCTGCAGCTCAGAGCTCACTTGAATTTAGCAGAGAGCCCTGAGAATAGCTTAAGCAGAGCTTATGTACTTTCTTTGGAGAAGGCAGGGTGTGAAGTTTATTGATGGGTCAGGGTGAGTGGGCGGTTTGCTTGCAAATGTGTGAGGGAGTACATTCTGCAGTTTGGCAGTTGGGGACAACACATTCTGGGAACAAGATTAGAAAACAGTTCTCAAGATTTCAACAGTGTTTTGTTAAGCATACAGAAAAACAGGAAGTGACAAGTAGCTATTTAATAAACCTTTCATTTCCCACTTCTTGTTCTGGTTACTTTTAATCAAAAAAGTGATCATTGGGGGGTGTCACATTTTATGTCTGCTAGTGAGTTATATTGTTGTCTGATTACCATAAGTTTAACTTGTCCAATTTGAGCGTGGAGAAAGGAAACTACACGGTTGAGCAAACAGGGCCCCACAGTTAGCAATAATATGAGGATTATTAATCGACTGGCCAAGGCAGATAAAAGCGTAGTTAACCCAAGGGACTGTGTGAACCAAGACTCAAACCAAGCTTTTTGGGCCTCTGTCTCTCGTTGACGCTCTTCAAGGCGTTTTCTTAATTTACTCATAGATTCTTTTACAACTCCAGTATTGTCAGCATAAAAAAAAAAAATTCTTCCCTCATTGCAGCACAAAGGCCCCCTCTCTCATGAAGAGGAGGTCCAACCGTCGCCTATTCTGTGAAACTACTTCGGAGAGAGAGGTTAAAGATTCCTGTAAAGCTGGGATTGAGGTTTTTAATATCTTTAAGCTTTGGTCTATTGCTGCTTCTCATTGAGTCATTTGTTGTGTCCCATGGACTAGGTCAGTGGTTCCTGTGCCCACACCTGCAGCAACTCTTATTCCAAATAGGATAGCTAAAGTGAGGGATACAGGTTCCCAGTGGAACCGGGTTTTATGCCCCCCCTATTTGAACTTTAAATGAACCTGTGTCATGATAGAGCACTCTGGGAAACATCTGCACCATTACATAACTAATCACATCTATTGACCATTTTATGAACACATAAACAATAATTAAGTATATAGAATTATACTGTTGAAGGAACAGACAAGGAAAGGCACCTAAGATAGCACCGAAGCTAGGGAAGCAGTCCTATTTGGTTGCAAAAGGATGTAGAGAGCATTGCTTCTGTTGTAATCAATTAATCCTCTGAACCCCAAGTTTAGGTTGTTTCAGAATTTTGTAGCCAACATGTAAGGGAATGGGCTCAGAATATCACAGTCTGCAGAAGTTCACAAAAAGCAGTTTTTGTTTCTGTTTTATTTCTTCTATTTTGGCAAGTTAACTTTTTAAGGACACCTGGGAGGGGGAGAGCTTTCGTCTTCTCTTTTTTTTTTCTCCCTGCCAGCTGTTAAAATGGAGCCCAGCTGGTAACTTCTTTATCTTAGAAATGTAGCAATCTCTGTGAAGCTCCAGCTCAAGGCCAGAGGCCTTGTTCACATATTTTGTGAAAAACTAGTAAGGGGTGTCTAGCTTAGGAGTGCTGATTTTTCCAGCCAGTGGCAACTAGAACAGGGCAACAAGAAAAGAGGAAGTTTATCTACATTGAACTCTTTCATAGGGATTATTTTGCTGAAAGTCCTAAAGTCAGTCATGGTGAAGACTTCTGGAGAAGGTCACTTAAGAATTTTCTGTGGTCTTGGTACAGAGGGGGAAGAGTGGAAGGCAGGGGGTGAGAGCAGCTCCATGGATCTGAGAATCAGGAAGGAGAGATTAAAAGACTATTGGGAACGGGGTTTGGGATTTTGCTAGCAAAAAAACTTGAGCAGTAGAGCAAGTAGAGCAGAGGGGAAGATGGGAGTGAGTATCTCAAAAAGCCTGTGAGGGATTTTAAATTCTTAGTAACCTGTATTCAGTGTTGACAATGCAACTTTAAAGGTAATTTTTATTACATCTCGGATAGGGGTCTGAGGGCTCTTCTCAGCTGGTTTGAGCTTTGGGTTAGCAGGTAAGAGGACCTGTTGGGACCCATTGTGGGCACTGACAGAAGAATAGAGGAGTGTCTGGGTTTAGGGGTACCTAAGTACCTGCTACCTCAGCAAGGGGGCAATGGTCTGAGAAAGGGTAGAGGTTTGGGTTTTTGATCTAGTAATTGGAGGGGAGAAATCAAATTCCTGAGGTGAAAGTGACAGCAGAGAGTCTGGAGCAGAAATCTGAGGGTGAGGATCTATTAGAGAAGCATAGTTCAGGATGTGAGCAAAGGAGGAAAAAGGCATGCACATAGGGGAATTTCCTTCAACCCTTTTGAGCACTTGCCGAAGTTAAAAAGTCCATGCAGAATTTGAGGATCTAGAGACCCCTCTGGGGGACATGGATTTTGGTTGTCTAATTGGTAATATGGCCAATGCTGTGTACTGAATTTGATGAGGAGTTTGGGTTCCAGCAGGCAGCCCCTGTATGCTCAGATCGCCATGACTTACAGAAGAAGTCGGCTTTTCCCCACACAGCCATGGCTGTTTGTGGATTTGATAGTCCGCCGGGCAAACATAGTAATCTAGGCTAGCCAAACTGCATCTGGCTCACGTGTCCCTACATCCATAGTGTTGGTTTACATTACCTATGGTACGAAAGTGATTTAATGGAATTTTAGTGGAATCCTGTTCATCAGGGCTATCCCAATATGAAAGACCTATAGGTAGCTGACAAATGTCTGGGTGGAGGGATGGCCACCAGGTCCCTCAGTGGGCTGTATTCGAGGTAGACCATACTTGTTGTCTAGTAGGATTTTTGATCAGCCATCGCTGCTGAACGGGCTGATGATGCTTAGGAATACTGGTGGCCAAGGGGAGAGTCTATAGCCTTATCCACATGGCGAACACACAGTTTGAAAGGGTTACCAGTCTTTTCCAGCTTCCAGCCAGAGTGGGGACATGGCGCAGGCTTGAGATGAGAGGCATTGATCCAGGAAGTGATTCCGTCTACCTTTACCACTGTAGGTGTTATAAGTAGCACCTGGTATAGTCCTTTACACCGGGGTTTCAGGAATGACACCTGATGTCGTCTTTAGTAGATGAGGTCTCTTACTTGATATTGATGTGGAGTCCCATCATACCCTGGTTGGTAGGAAGGGGCCAGATGTTTCAACAAGTACCGCTGAGTTCTTTCAAGAGCTTTAAGTCTGTCAGGCAAGGGGGTGTGGAAGGGATCGTTAGGTCTTAGAGTTGGGGTTAGGTCCCTTACTGGAGCAGGGGCACCATAGAGAATTTCATAGGGGGTGAGGTTAGACAAAGAAACAGAGGGAGTATTTCTTGCATGAAACAGTGCAGAAGGCAGGAGCATAGTCCAATCTTTTATGCCAGTTTCTAAGCTTAATTTCGTTAAGGTCACTTTAATGGTTCTTTTTATTTTTTTACCTGTCCTGAGCTCTGGGGTCTATAAGCACAATGTAACTTCCAATAAACCCCTAGAATTCTGGCTAACCCCTGTCTTACCTGGGCCATGAACGCCGGCCCATTATCAGACCCATATTACCTTAGGCAGGCAGAATCTTGGAAAAATATCTTTCAGGATCTTTTTGACCACCATTTGGGCCGGTTTTTTTTTTTCTTTTCTTTTCTTTTCTTTCTTTTTTCTTTTCTTTTCTTTTCTTTTCTTTTTTTTTTTTTTTTGTTGGGGATGCTTCAATCCATCCTGAAAATGTATCTACAAAGACTAGGAGATATTTAAGTCCATACATTGCTGGCTTAATTTCAGTAAAGTCAACTTCCCAATTCCCAGAATTGTCCTGGTCTGGTTCCTCATAGGTGCTTTCCTGCAAGAAGCTTGGAAGTGTAAGCATTAACCAATTGACAGACCCGACAGGCTTTTGTTACCCATTCAGTTCTTCCCTTTCTCTTTGAATCGGTTAGTGGAAAACTCTGTTCTTGATCCTTCAGGAATGCCTGCAATTTCTTTGAACCAAGGTGAGTGAGTTGATATACATTTTAACTTAGTGTAGGGCTTTCTGAAATTGCAGGCTAAGCTCAGTGAAGTTGAGGGTTCAGTGTCAGAGTCTTTAGGTGTTATCAAAAGCTTCCTGGTTCTCAGAGGTTCATTGGAAATGGGCATCTCCCTTTAGCACCGGGTATAAAGGAGCAGCTAATGATGCAAACCCAGGTGTCCATAACCTGCAAAAGCCAGCAGTCCCAAGAGACTCTCTGAGTTGTCTGCTGTTAGATCTGTGTGGTATCTGCACAACAGTTTGTTTTCTTTGCTCAGTGAGCCATCCTTTACCGCCCCTAAGTGAATAGCCCAGGAAGATTACTTCATGCTGGCAAATTTGGGCCTTTTTGGCAGAAGCTCTACACGCCAGTTTAGCAAGCTCAGATAATAGTGCTTGGGTCCCAGATTCACAGTTTTCCTTAGTGTTGGCTGCCAGTAGCAGGCCATCCACATGTTGAAGCAGGGTGTATAGTTCTGAAGTTGTTGATATCTCTGTGGAGAGCTTCATCAAAGAGAGTGGGGGAGTTTTTGAACCCCTGTTCGAGTCTAGTCCAAGTTAGTTGACCAGACGTTCCGGTTTCTGGGTCTACCCACTCGAAAACAAACAGCAACTGACTATCTTTATGCAGAGGCAAGCAAAATAAAGCATCTTTTAAGTACAGAACAGTATACCATTTCTGCTCAGGGTTCAGAGTGCTAGGCAGATTGCACAGATTAGGTACCATGCGGTGAATGTCCTGCACTCTGTTGTTGATCTCTCGTAGGTCTTTAACAGGGTGATAGTCCCCTGTTCCTGGCATTTTTTAATGGTAGCAGGGGAGTGTTGCAGGCTGATTAACAGGGCCTTAGGACCCCTAAGATCAGATATTTCTGAATATGGGGCCTTATCCCATCTTTAGATTTTTGCCCAGAGTATATTTTTTGACATTGATTGGAGAGGCTGAGGTTTTTAACTCCACTGTTATTGGAGGTTTTTTAATGGGCAGGCCTAAGCCATCAGTTTTTGTCCAGGCATCTGGGTAATATGTTATCCAATTCTGGGGTAACGTGCCTGTTTGATCAGTCTTGTGTGGTGTGAAGAGTTGATATTCATCTTCTACTGACAGTTAAAGCTGTGACTATAGGAGTTTTTACTGAAGGATTTATAATTTTCAATTTGGGGCCTTCAGGGATAAAAGTCATTCTGGCCCAGAGCTTGGTGAGCAGATCTCGGCCCATTAATAGGGCCGGGCATCTTGGGATTACTAGGAAGGAGTGATGGATTTTTCCTTTCCCCAGGTCCATGATCCTCTTAGTTGTCTATGCCCGATATTTACTGCCATTAGCCCCTTGAAATAGAGACCTTTTATTTGATGGAGGGCCCAATGGGGCTTTAAGGGCTGAGTATACTGCCCCTGTATCCACTTCAAAGTGTACTGGGGTACCCTCCACTTCAAAAGTTACCCTGAGCTCGGGAAGAGGATCTGAGCCCCGACTTTCTTAGTCATCCTCCAGAGTCAGAATGTCTGGCTGGTGTGGCTGTCTCATTCTCGGGCTCTTTTTGGCACAGTGTCCTTTTTCTTTTGAGTAGGCATATTGATCTGAGGCCAGGGGTTTCTTTTGGCGTGTGCCCAGGTATCCCTTCCTGTATCCCTGTTTCTTAATTTCTGTCCTATTTTTTGTTGTGACCAGGACCTTAGTCAATGCATTAGTCTATCTTTTGCTTCTCGCATCCTCTCTTTGCTCCCTTTCTTTCTTCCTCCTTTGTTCCTTCTCTTCCTCAGTTTATCTCTTATAGTTTACTTTTTTAGGCTTCTCTGACTAAATCTCTCAAAGCCATATCTTGTAATCCATCTACGCATTGTAACTCTCTTTTAATATCCAGGGCAGCTTGCCCAATGAAGGCCATCATGACAGATGGCTTTTGATCCTCTGCCTGAGAATCGAAAGGAGTATATCTCCTATATGCCTCCATAAATCTCTCTAGAAACATAGAGGGAGATTTATCAGGCCCTTGAATAATCTCTCTAACCTTGGCCCAATTAGTTGGTCACCTTAGCGGCTGCTTGGAGACCCGCTATTAGAGCCCGGCAATAAGTGGACGGATGCTACCTACCTTCAAACGTGTTGGTGTCCCAGTCGGTTGGTTCAATGGGAAGCCGGCTTTGATGATGTGGGAAGAGGTGTCGGTCACCCATCTTGTCCGAGGATATTTTTTTTTAGCTTCCAGAAGGTTTTTCTCTTGTTCCTCTGTCATGAAGAGAGTCTGTAGGAGTTGTTGGCAGTCATCCCAAGTAGGCAGGTGTGACAACGCCGGCAAGTTCTTTGAGTTCTTTTACCGGGGCCAGCTTTGTCCAGGGAAGGAGTGGCTTTGTGTGCTGCCGGGTAGTAATCTGGAGGGCGCTGCGCCGGCCTAGCTTCCTCCAATGGTGGAGAGGCTGAGTCAGCAGCAAGGGAATCATGTAGAGGGTGTTGGGTGTTGGGGGAACAGGGTAGGGGATAAGGAGGGTGCGGAGAGTCTAGTTGAGTCTTGAGACTTAGGAAGAACAAAGGGTGGAGGAGGAGGAGCAGAGGGTTTGAGAGATAGAATCATGGGGGAAGGTGGAGGAGCGGGGGCAGGGAAAAGGAAAGGCTTCACAAATGGAGGAGGAGATTTGCAGAGGTCCTGCAAAGTTAAGATATATGGCTTTTGATCTGGATGGCTATGTGGCCCCAGTTGAAAGACAATATTTCTGACTTTTTGAATTAGTGGGTAGTAGAAAGTTTCTTTAGGGGCCATCCGACTCCAAAGGTGGGTCATTTTGAGGCACGGAGAGTCTGCCAGTTCCGGCGTTTTACTGAAACAGAAAGATTCTGAGCCCTTAAGTGGACTTTGGTCCACTGAACAAGAGTCAGGGACAGAGGCATTGAAGTGCTCTGTCCCAAAATGAAAGATATACAAACAGTGAAAGCAATGACACACAACACAGACAAGACAAGACAATAAAGACAGGCAATGGACGTCCAATACTGAGACCAGGACTGATTAGCCAGCAAAACCTGATGTGCTGGCAAAACCGAATCCGAAACAAAAAAATCACTGAGTCGAGGATACTATTGTTCCTCTATTTTCCGAATCCTCTTGGGGCATCCCCCAGGAACGTGACCTGTGGCTCGGTGACACATCTGTCAGCCAGCATCTGAGAGAGCTCACGCTCATCACCGATAGCCATTTTGCAAAGCCCTAACCTGAAACCTGAAACACGAAAGTGGTACCTTACTTATCCTGATAGGAGCTCGTTGGGAGTCTTTTGTACACCACTGATGGATCTTGCTGGGGGTTTCAGATGTGAAGTTCTGGCAAGCATTGGAGGAAGAGACCACCAAGAGACTGTCTCATGCAATAGTATAGGGTTAATAGGGAGTACAGCATGCTGGGGCTCAGACCTCACTTGGATAGAGCAGAGAGCCCTGAAAGAGCTTAAGCAGAGCTTATATTCTTTTCTTGGAGAGGACAGGGAGGGAAGTTTATTGATGGGTCCGGGGGACTGGTCGGTTTGTGAGTAAATGGGTGAGAGAGTACATTCTGCAGTTTGGCAGTTGGGGACAACACATTCTGGGAACAGGATTGGCAAACAGTTCTCAAGATTTCAACAGTGTTTTGTTAAGTATACAGAAAAATAGGAAGTGACAAGTACATATTTTATTCACCTTTCACCAAAGCCTAAAAGGAAAGTGAGCATGGATTACTAAAAACATCCATGTCCAGGTTGCCTAATGCTCTCAAATATCAATCGTATTGGTGACTACATATTTGTTTCTTCCTAAGATTTTCTATTCAACCTCAACCCTGTTCAAAATATCTAATTCTATCACTCACTTTATACTTTGGCTGAATTCCTAATGTCTCTATTGATTTCTGCTTTCCTACATATTTATCCCAGTTCATCATTGTGATTGACTCTTCACATGGGCTGACATATACATTCACTCTCTACCCGAAACCCTATTGCTAAAAAACTTTTGGTATCAATCCTATACTAACTCTTCCTTCTAAAACTACCAATTATCTTCCTAATCCTATTGACTATCGCTTTTGGACTGGATGTTCTCTTCGACATTCAATCATCCAAGATACAAGGTCCTATGACGCTGTATGTTGAATTATCTGAGACACCTGTGCAGAACGTAATTCAAAGCTAAGTATCCCAATCAAGGGCCAAATGCACTTCTGGGCTTCAAATTTTACCTAGATTTCTGTTTTCATACTTATATTTCACCTCTGTATTCTTATTAACAAGGCAGGTTCCCAATACCATTATTCATCCTGCAGAATGATTACTAACATAAATCAAACATGTTATTAACCATAACCATACACTGTTCACTCAATATAACTTTACAGAAGAGCAGGGACAGAGTTGGTCTTACAATACAGGAATGTAGGGAATCTTCCACCTGCTGGGAACCTCAAAAGTCCATGCAGAAATTATCCCTGGAGAAGATGTAGGCAGCTATGAAGGACCTAAGAGAGCAAAAGTCATCTTCCATGGCAAACAACCTGGGCAGGATGAAGGGTTGTGTCTGAATCAGCCTCTCTGATCTTAATGTAGAGAGGATGGAACAAACCAGGCCTGTGTGGAGAGCTATTGCCACGTGAGTAGGGTGGATACACTATTTGAACTTGTGAAAGTGTCACAGGAAGTAGGGGCAGCCTCCATCTCATGGGACCTATGGAAGCAACTGTTAGGACAAAGTGGTTGCCAAGGCAGTGACCTCATTCAGTTCCTGGAGGAAGTGACCTACCTCACTTCCTTGGGAAAAAAACTCTCTGAACTTGGGGTCCAGTAAGCCAGGCACTCAGAGCCACTCTCAGTCCCAGTTCCAGTAGGCACACTTGTTTGGATTTACCAAGGACAGTGTCAGTCTTTCTTGGTACCTACTGATGTGAGGATGGCCAAATGCCACCAGAGCTCTGAAGAGGGCCCTTTCCTCAGAAAGCAGGTAGTGGCTCACCACTGGCACCTGACAACGTCACAGAGTTGACCAAGGAGACAAGATCTGAGACAGGACAGGCCATTTCCGGAAAACATACTAAGACCCACCAGTCAGAGGATACTCCGGATAGTCACAGACCTACTTGGGGGAAGGACATGACTTTGTGGGTGTGGGTGGGAGTTTATGGTTTTGTCTCATGTTCTGAGAATAGGGAGGAAAGACGGTTTGTTTGGTTTGGAGGGGACTGTTTCTAGTAAGTCGTTTGACAAGATGAGTGTTTCTATGTCTGTATGTCCCACTGTGTTCGTGGTTGTAGACATTAGAGAAGAGAATGCATCAATGGATGTGTCCTGTCTAGTAGAAAGCTTCACAGCATTCATCCTGCCCAATTAATGAATGGACTTTGGCTTGCCTTATGGATGGGTAACACCTACTATCTTCCTAAGTTCCTGTTTTCTTCCTGAATTTGGGCCACTCTCCAGAATAGGCTCATGGTTTTGTGTCCAATATATGTACCATCTCCAAGCTCTGTGATATGGCCATGTACTGGATAGCTTAAGGGATTGGGGGAATATCAGAAAACTCAGATATCAGTGTGACCAAAAAAGTCTAAGTGGAGAAACCCTGCTTTGGGCCATTTGCTTACCTATTGTTCTGTTGCCCTGAATGTCAGGAAGGTCTTTGCCTCAGGCCACCCCTTTGGGACGCCTGAAGAAAACAGTTTTCAAATGGAAATTAATGGGCATCACCTGTACCTCTTTGCTTAATTGCTTTGGAAAGGGATGTTTGTGAATCAGCCTCTTGGCCATGTGTGAGGCTGTGGCTTATATTCTCAGCACCTGATGGATCTAAAGAAAGATTCCATGTGTGCTTCCAAAACCAAAATGGCCCAAAAAGCAGTCTTTGTGGATGAAGTCTCTCGCCTTTCTCTATAAGGTTCCTGACATCCATCTAGTGAGAATAGGGATTCTTTGTGTCAAATGAGTTCTTCAAAACTCTGCAGTGGCAAGTCTTTAGGTGCTTGGGTTTTTTCATGACACCAATTCAGATAAAAAATCTAAACCCGACAGTCAGTAGGCCTCAAATTGGAGAAGCAGAGCAGTATTTACGTCAGGCCTATGGTCACTCCTGGTTCTCAGGAAGGGTGTCCAGGCAACCCTGACTTTAGGCAAATGAGGGGCTAGGAAGGTTATTTTGTACACTGTCTTGGGATGAGTCCCTCATGGAAAACTCCAGCCACAGGTTATGATGAGTGTCTATATGGAAAAAGATGAGGGCTTTGTGGGAGTGTTTTGGTTTTAATTGTGGGGATTTGTGTGGCGGTTGGAAGTGATGACTGGTTCTACCTGGGTTTGAACTCTGGTGTCATTCCTTTAGAGTCTGAGTTCTGGAACTGATCTCAGAGAAATATTGCCATGAATTGTGTTCGGATTTTAGGAGGCCACGCATGGGATTCGCCCTTGGAAACTGAGATCAAGGACCAGGTTTGTTTTCCACAGAGCCTGAGAATCTCAGCCAGGATATCACAAGATTTTTTTCTGAAAGATTAGGCATCCATAGTTGAGAGTCAAAACACCCATGGACGTCACATTGTAGACCTTAATGGGCCTGGATGCATATGAGCCTTTGGCCACTCTATGGGAAGACTTGCCTGTGAGAGTACTCCACAGCTTTCATTGAAATGACCTTCTTCACCATTTTATGGTTCCTGAATTAACTGAAACCCACAGTGCCTCCAACTTCATCCATGAAAAATTGCTAGTTAAATACCATGAAATTTTTGAAATTCCCTTAACCAGGTGGTACTGGAGAGCCTTTGGATGTCTTGTTGCTGATCATGAGTGTACCATAGAATGCCTAGATTGTCTGGGTTTCATGAAAATGGTGTAGAACAAAGATGCCAGTAAGTTGGAGCCTGCAGAGTAGTGGGCCTATGGCAGTGGTGGGCAGGTGTGTGATAATACATCTGTGGTGTGGCCATGAGGATTTGCCATTGCCTTCCAAATGGCTTGTGAGTGACATGGTGCAGCCAGCAGGCCCTTCTATGTAAAGGCATCTTTTTTATATGGAGAGGTTTCAGGGCAAATTTCAGAGTCAGATTGCTATGGACAAGGGGGCAAGCTCTGTGGGATAGAAGCCTGGTTGGTGCATTCTCCTGCAGACTCTGACCCACCACAAGTGACAGAACTCCCTCCAGCACTGGGTCCCAGTTGAACTCATTGTATTTCATGAAGCAAATACCAAAATCGCAGTGCAGCAGCAAGAAACACCACTAAAAGTTTAGGATGACAAAATGTCTTCACAGTCCACACGGGGAGACACTTAGGACCCAGTGGCCACAGTTTACCTACAACGAGAAAATTCAGCACTGCTGCCTCATGTTCATTAGAATATAAGAAACCATGGCCTCCAGGTCACACAGATGCAGACCCAGCTTTGATGGTCCCACTAGAAAGGAAGCTAAAGTTCCTTACAACAACATATATTTCAAGTGCCCAACCTCAGAGGAAGTGTCTCAAGAAGTCTTTAGGCCGGAAGAGCTCCATGTTTGTGAGTGTTTTCCTGTTAGATCTGGACACAAGAGAAGACCACTGACACCAATAAAAATTAAATTAAATTAAGCTTATTATTTCCACTGGCCATCCTGCCTCTCCCTCCCAAAATGGCGGGAACAAGACAGCAACCCCAGCTTTCCTACAGCCCAGCTTCATGGACCAGAAATTTACACAAAATGGGCATTACATTTAACAGAACTCTGACAAGCATCACACTAATGGTAGTTGTTTATATATATATATATATATATATATATATATATATATATATATATATATATATATATATTTTTTTTTTTTTTTTTTTTTTTTTTTTTTGCTGTCCCTAGATCAGAATTTATGAGGACCATTAGAGCCTCAGAGAGGGTTGTTGTCTGGCCAGGGAGGGCAAATATTTATGATATGTCACTAAAGTTTCAGAGAGGGCTGCTATCAGGTCGGAGAGCCAGACATGGCTCAGTTCAAACACTGGCAGGCATTCCAAGCAGGTTCAGAATTTTCAGTAATTTATGGTAAAGCCAAAATTATCTTTTCATGGCTTTTTGGCAAGATGGCTTCCAATTTTAATAAAAGATCAGGTTGGGTCTATCATTCCCCCCTTTTCTCTGTGTCCCTTTCAAATCTTTGATAGATTAGGGGTAGAGCACTGAGGAAATTTTAATCCCTCAGGTAAAAGTCTCCAAATTTTTAGAACTCACCCAAAACCAGTCTCCCTGATTTTACCTGACTTAATTAATTACTTATATTGATTGTCTATTTATATTTGGCTCCATTGTTGTAATAAGAGAGGCGTCACCCATTTTGGCTTCTTCTGAGCTGAGAGAGGATGACGTGAGTAGGCATGGTGTGAGAGACATGAGTTGCCTTTTAGAAGTAGTTGAGGGACATGAGTTGCCTTTTAGAAGTCAGTTCGGTTTGAAGTCTGGTTGGGGAAGAACAGGTTGTAAAGTCATCTGGGGATTGGTTATTACATGAGAGAAACAAAAACCATGAGTACTGAATAAATGTTGCAGCAGCTGGAGCATGTCACTGTATAGAAGTTCCCTCTCCAGTCTTTAATATCCCCAGTTATAAAGACTGTCAATTTAATATTTAACTTTTAGTATTAGAGTTGTCCCTCCCCATAAGATATAGTTTAATAATTTAGTGTCATCTGATCTTGCAAAATCCTTTTACCAGTATGACCTCTGTGTCTAATAGAGAAACCTTTAATTTTGATACTCAGGACTGGATAATCGTACTAGCAAACACCAAGCTTACATGTGTAGGTTAGGAATATATTTAGGCCTTAAACTGAAAATTTTTGACTCTGGCAGCTCTTCTTGATAGTCTCTTTTAATAAGAATCAGGCATTCCTGTCAGAGAATCCTTCTTTGTAGCCTCCAGTCTTACTTATTTTGGGAGGCTAACATAAAGTGTGTACCTTAAAATATTATTATTATTATTATTATTATTATTATTATTATTATTATTATTCAAAATGTCCAGGAATGGCTGTATTTTGGTTTTCACTGTCTTTGCTAAGTGTTTAAGATGAAGCATTCAAACTGACTTTTGTTTCTATCTATTGTTAACAGTCAGGTGAGCTTTTATGGGAGTCATAAACTGGTTAAACTTGAGAGCACTTTCTCAGTTCTGCTAGAGCCATTTGCGCTAGGTGGGTCCAGGTCTTGTTTGACCATGTGGCTTTCCTCGGAAGCATCAGGGATTTCTTTCTTCTCTGATGACTCTTCTCTTCATAGCAAATGCACTGATTGGCTTTCTGTTCTCCAGTGGTCTCATTAATCTCCCTGATGGGGAGTTTTTATAGCCCAGAGTTGCAAAACTCTTTAGAGAAGTCCCCTGTTCCCTGGATTCAGACTGACCCAGAGGGCAAGAGCCAAATATTGGTTTCCTTGGCCCTTTTCAATTAATTTTAATTTAAAATCCTAATCTTAAACATCTATCAAATAAATTTTAACAGCCTGATATTAAGAGCACCAGGCTTTAATGTCTATAACTTTATAATTATTTATCTTTTTATTAATTGGGATCTGTATTATTCTGTGTGTCTTGTAGGTGATAACTTACTCTCTGAAATTAACCCATGTTTTGTTCTTAAAGCAACACTTCTTTAAAACACTAACAGGGAATCTTTAGATCACATATAAGAAAATTACAAAATAAAATTTTTTAACAACAGTAAAAATACTTAGTTCGTTTAATAGCTACCCTGAATTTTTTGGCTGAGTCATACATTATATCCCCTGTTTGAGATCCTAGGAATCTTGACATTAAAAAAGAACTTTTAACATAACTTTAAAGAAATAAAATCTGACCTACTGCTTTTGTATTCATTCTCACATGAAATAAGATGGGACACACAGCCTTATCTCAGGTAAGGCAGGGCTATTTATAAATCTTAAGTGTTTTAGTTCTAAAGCTGATCTTTATTTTTTAAATATTATTTTAAAAAGTTTACATAAATTGTTTGAGGTCACATGAACATTAGCTAACACCATATAAAATCACTTTAAAATATGAATTAAACAAATGCTGAAAGTTTTTAACCTTTACATAGATTAGGCTCTCATTAACATAAAGTACATTTAAATTGTTCCCCAATGTAAAAAGTAAGATTAAACTTTACATATCTTATTGATAACAGGTGAATAAATCCCCATAAAACTTCAGAACACCAGCTTGATATAATGCTCTTTTAAAATTTTTACCTTACAGACTTGCATACCTGTAAGATATGAGCACATTAGTAGCATCACAATTACATTGATGTTTCTACATTAACCAAGTTTAGCTTTTAAAGAAATGGCAGTACAGTGCTCTAAAATAACAGTTCTAATTTAATCAGTTGTTTAATTTCTATGGTTGCTTGCACAAGAAAAAATAAAACTTAATAAACACAATGTTATGGGTAAACTTATGTTTTAAGAAATTTTTGTCTCTTTAACACATGATTGATTTTTACAATCTTTTACAGAATTTAGTCAAACTTATACAGACGTTAGAAAGTCAATCAGATATCTAACAAAAGTACTCGTGAATGAGTAATCCCATATCAAATTTACTTTACTTATTTATCAAAATATTAGACACATGTATTGAAGAGTGTAAACCATTTTTATGTTGAAGGAAAAGTCCTAGAACCAAGGCATATTAGACATTTTCTAGATATTAATATTTTATCAGATTTTTGAATACCTAGAAAAACTTGAAAGCTTGAATTTAAAGACATTTATTTTTATCTGTTTATCAAATTTAATTGAATTATTTAAATCACGTGAATTGAAGATCTTTAGATCCACTTTTTAAAATTTGTTTTTATGAGTGCTTTTTTTTAATGAGTGCTCCTTATGTATATTAATTTGTGTATCATATATAAAATATACGGACATATGTATATATAGACATACAACACATAACAAAATTGAGCACACATAATAATAGTAAAGGCCTTGTAGCTTTTCGCAGGTGAAATCTCCATTGCAATGTTTCAAAAAGTCCACAGTTGGTCAAAGATAGTACTGATCAGAAAAACATTAACCTAGGTCTGTATGATCAAAATCATGAGCTCAAAAAAAAATAAAGTATCTAAGGAAAAAAATAAGAGTCCTAGAAAAAATGACTGGCCAGTAATTAGTAAATACCATACAATTTACCTTTTTTTTCTCTTAGGCCTCAGATCAGTCTCCTACTAAGCTTGCAGGCTTCTTTCATTTGACTTTCAAAATAAGTCATGGCTGAGGTCTGGAAGGAGCAGGAAAAAACTGCTTTTCTGAGCAGACACCTCAGGCCTAAGGCATTTTAACCATAATTTTCAGGTTCGGATGTTGAAAATTATGGTACAAGTTTAAGATACAATTCACAAAATTTTATATCTTTACATCTTGTTTTGTCAACAGATATCATACTATGATTTACCATCCTTGTCCAGATTAATGCTCTCGAACACACAGTGATATTTTCACAGGCTACCCAATTCAAAATTGGTGAAAAATAAAGACTGAATGATTGGGAAGTTACTTGCCAATTTGGAAGTAGAGTTCTTTAGTTTTCCATCCTAAGTATTTAAGTTCTCTGGCATGAATTATCTGAAATCATAAACTAAACCATTACCTAAACCCGACTTTTAACTGCAAGATTTTGCAATGCTTCAAAAACCCATTCAAATACCAGATTGTTACAAGAAAACATCATCATTTAGACACACATTCAGCTAAGATCATTCCCAAGAAACAATTTATAATATCAACACATTATTGCACATGTCTTAAAGGGCCAGAAACAAAGACACAAGACAGACAGAAAGAAGGTCCAGACTATGGCTGTCAGACAGAATCCTTTAAACCTGAGCAGATAAGAAAAAAAATCTCCTACACCAGTGGCACCATAGATGTCCACAAGGGGGGGGCAGATGTTTTAACAGAGGGGCAACCTGAAATGTCCAATTAAGGGTCTCCATGGTGACTTTAATGCATTTAGTGTCCCCTTTTTCTTTTTCTCTTTTTTAACAAGACAGTGGTGGCATAATCCTTACAGTGCAGGGAAGGAAGGAGGGAATTCCCTGAAGCAACAGGACTTCAGCAGCTGCTGGGAGTCCCTCAGTCCCTCCTTTTACTTACAGGATTATCTCCTCTGGTTCGGTTCCACCCCAAGCATGTTCCATCTAGTAACATTTCAGTAGTCAGCTCTAAAAATGTTCCGGGACAGGGGGTGGGGGAGGGATTTATCAAAATTTGTAACTTAAAGTTCGGCTCCTGACCTTGAAGCCAATTAATACCAATTTAATAATGAGGACAAGGTTTTTAGAAAAAGAAAAAGGGAGGTTTATTGCTTTGGTAACAAAGAAGAAACACAGGGAACCCTGCCCAGAGGTTGTGACTCTCTTGATCTGGAGGGACAAGGGGTTTTAATGGAGTTTCACTTGTTAACCTGGGAGATACTCAGTTCTTAGGTCCCCAGCAGGCATTGCCCTCTGCAGTGGTTATACTCCAGGCAGCCAGCTAGGAGCTTCTCTCATCCTGCTTAACAAAGGGGGGTAAAGTTCATTGCAGTTCCTTAAAACAGAGTCCGAAAGAATATCAGGCTTACTTTCTTTGTTACCCATTTTCACGTACAATATACTTATGTTTTTAGCACAGAAATCACAGAACAAAACACACAAAACAAACAAGAAAAACATATAGAACACAGGACAAAACACAAAATACAGAAACCCGAACTTGAAACAAAAAACATAGGAGCAATGCAACGTCTTGCTAAAGCTCCGAAGTAGGACCACGTACATGCCAGTCATCACATCTCTACCATTCCAGATGGATTCCCTACAGAACAGAACAGAGGACAGAACAATTCTCATTACTGTACCGAAAACGAGTATATGTGAGCCTCCCCAGGACACCTCTATGTCATCAGAACAGATGATATTATAACATCTGATATCCTTTATAACGGATATCAGATGTTATAAAGGTGCCACTTAATTTTTGAGGCCTCCTCCACCAGGTGATTGCTAATAGTTTTAGTGCGGTGGTTCACTGCAGTGCTCCTGGGACCTAACGCTCACTCCATGACCTTGGAACAGCTCAAGATGTGCACCCACTTGAGTGGCTCTCCAGCCCGGAGCCCTGAAGGGAAGGCCAGATTCAGATTTTCCAGCAGTCTGGTCTTGTGATCTGGTCGGCAGGGTCATCTTGCTGGGGAACTCAAAAAAATTAGATGAGGACACAAAAAAAGAACACTGACTCCAACTAAAATCAAATTGAGGCAAGCTTATTATGTCAACCGGCTGGGCTGCCTCTCCATCCCAAAACGGCAGGAACAAGACAGCAACCCCGCCTTTCCTACAGCACAGCTATATAGCCCAGAAAGTTACACAAAATGGGGGTTACAGATAACAGAACTTTGACAAGCATCACAAAAATGGTAGTTCATTTATTTATTTATTTATTTATTGGTGGCCCCAATATCAGAAATTATGAGGACAAATAGAGCCTCAGAGAGGGTCGTTGTCTGGCCAGGGAAGGCCAAAATTTATGATGTGTCACTAAAGTTTCAGCGAGGGCTGCTATCTGGTCAGAGAGTCAAGCATGGGTGAATTCAAGGCACAGGCAGGCATTCCAAGCAGGTTCAGAATTTGCAGTTATTTATAGTAAAGCCAAAATTAACTTTTTATGGCTTTGTGGCAAGATGGCTCCCAATTTTAATAAAAGATCAGGTTGGGTCTATCAACCCGTGTCCCTTACTTTTGGAAACTACTCTACCACCTCCAAGGTTGTGAACTCCTGAGCATTTTCCAGTACAGATATGTATTCACAGATTTTCTAACTCTTCTACTCTAATTGTGTCTTACTTGGGGCAAAGATAATTTCAAGGTATTGTGCTGGATGAGAGTGGAAAAATTTTTGTGCAGCACATATTTGCATACACATTGCATTCATTATCTAATTTTCCATTCAAAATACTGAATCCATGACACTAACCAAAACCAGACTAGACTCTGACTACTAATTCTAATATGATGGAGAAAAACAACCCAAAGAGAATAGAAATAGATGCAGTTCAGAGTAGGCATGGTGTATAGTTAGACTTGCCTTTTGCCTGATAAAGTGTTGGTGTTATAAATCTAGTCAATTTTTAATTGAAATAGTTCTCCATGTGTTTTTAAAGTTAACAAATATGTGAATTCCTGTCTCCCTTTCTCTGAAGCCTATTCAGCACATGTATTTTTTAGGTTCACATATAGAATCCTACATGGTATCACACATACATTCTTATGAGGTAGCTGACTTGGCAGATACAAATCGTAAAAAGAGATCACTCCTCCTAAACACTGTTTTAACAGAAAATTCAATCTATGTGTTTGCTTCCTAGTTGAACAACATTATACATAAATACAAGTTCAGTAAAATAAATACTTTTGTATCTGTGAAAGATATATATTTCATGATGAATTTCGATTGGCATATGTATTGCTAATTTTTAATGTTCCTGTGTGTGTTTTGTGTGTGAGTGTGTGTATATGTATATATATATATATATATATATATACATATACACACACTCTCCAGATTTTTCAAAATATGAAATATATATGCCTTATTATACACTCCCCACATTCATTCATGTTCATGTATGTGGATTTATAATAAACTTTTCACAAGATTATTCTCAAAAATATTCATCCACCTGAAATACATATTTGTCTCCTAGTACTGAAAAATAACTTTAGTGAATGGTGCACACAAATCCTAATATTTCTACAGTATCTGACCCAGTTTAACATTAATGCAAGTAGATTCCTATGTGACAAGTTGTGTATTTTGACGTTCATTTTTATGCAACACTACTACATTACTATTTCTTCAGTTTATGCACATCATAAGATATATATTTATCCACAAGTTCATAAATTTATAGACATTTGTTTCACTTTCAATTACTTCCTGCTTCAGAACACATGTATTCCTCCAGGTTTCTTTTTTTTTAAATTTTTATTGTTGGTTGTTCAAAATATTACATAGTTTTTGATATATCATATTTCACACTTTGATTCAAGTGGGTTATAAACTCCCATTTTTACCCTGCATACACATTGCAGAAAAACATCAGTTACCCATCCATTGATTTACATATTGCCATACTAGTGTCTGTTGTATTCTGCAGCCTTTCCTCTCCTCTACTATCCCCCTCTTCTTCCCTCCCCTCCCCTCTTCTCTCTCTACCCTCTCTACTGTTATTCATTTCTCTCCCTTGTTTTTTTTCCTCTTTCCCCTCACTTCTTCTTGTATGCAATTTTGTATAACCCTGAGGGTCTCCTTTCATTTCCATGCAATTTCCCTTCTCTCTTCCTTTCCCTCCCACCTCTCATTCCTGTTTAGTGTTAATCTTCTCAGGCTCTTTGTCCCTACTCTGTTATTAGTTACTCTCCTTATATCAAAGAAGACATTTGGCATTTGTTTTTCAAGGACTGGCTAGCTTCACTTAGCATAACCTGCTATAATGCCATCCATTTCCCTGCAAATTCTATGATTTTGTCATTTTTTAATGAAGAGTAATACTCCATTTTGTATAAAAGCCACATTTTTTTAATCTATTCGTCTATTGAAGGGCATCTAGGCTGGTTCCACAGTCTTGCTATTGTGAATTGTGCTGCTATGAACATCGATGTAGCCGTGTCCCTGTAGCATGCTCTTTTTAGGTCTTTAGGGAATAGACCGAGAAGGTTAACAGCTGGATCAAACGGTGGTTCCATTCCCAGCTTTCTAAGAAATCTCCATACTGCTTTCCAAATTTGCTGCACCAATTTGCACTCCCACCAGCAATGTACAAGTGGACCCTTTTCCTCACGTCCTCACCAGCACTTGTTGTTGTTTGACTTCATAATGGCTGCCAATCTTACTGGAGCAAGATGATATCTTAGGGTGGTTTTGATTTGCATTTCTCTGACTGCTAGAGATGGTGAGCATTTATTCATGTACATGTTGATTGATTGAATGTCCTCCTCTGAGAAGTGTCTGTTCAGGTCCTTGGCCCATTTGTTGATTGGGTTATTTGTTATCTAATTGTCTAATTTTTTGAGTTCTTTGTATACTCTGGATATTAGGGCTCGATCTGAAGTTTGAGGAGTAAAGATTTGTTCCCAAGATGTAGGCTACCTATTTAGTTCTCTTATTGTTTCTTTTGCTGAGAAAAAACTTTTTAGTTTGAGTAAGTCCCATTTGTTGAATCTAGTTATTAACTCTTGTGCTATGGGTGTCATATTAAGAAATTTGAAGCCCGACCGCACAGTATGTAGATCATAGCCAACTTTTTCTTGTGTCAGACACTGTGTCTCTGATTTGATATCAAGCTCCTTGATCCATTTTGAGTTAACTTTTGTTCATGGCAAGAGAAAGTGATTCAGTTTCATTTTGTTGCATATGGATTTCCAGGTTTCCCAGCAACATTTGTTGAAGCTGCTATCATTTCTCCATTGTGTGCTTTCAGCCTCTTTATCAAATATAAGATAGTTGTAGTTTAGTGGATTGGTTTCTGTGTCCTCTATTCTGTACCATTTGTCCAACCGCCTGTTTTGGTACAGTACCATGCTGATTTTGTTACTATTGCTCTGTTGTATAGTTTGAAGTCTGGTATCACTATACCGCCTGATTCACAGTCTTTTCATGAGACTTCATTCCAAACGCATTATTTTCTATTTCCATAATCACCTTTGAAGCAAAACTCACATACACGTCATGATCAACCATAACCCTAATATTACCATTAGATGTATAACTGGTTGGAATGAAGGATTGTACATCAATATAGATTTTCTGTATATTTTCAGATATCAATTCAATCCATTATTTAAAGTTGGAAAAAGTTATATTATTTGTTCACAGTATGGTCTATTCATGCATTATGTCTATATTCATAGACACAGGGTACACCTTTTTATACCCCCAATATTTATTTATACATCTTCAAAATATTGCTCCCAGAAATGGTGGAAGAAATACTCATATCACCTGATGTACATATACATTTTATCAAAGTAATATTCTGGACACAATTACAAAGATCACACTTAAGTTTGTACCAAAGCCTAAATGGAAAGTGAGCATGGATCACGAAAAACATCCATGTCCAGGTTGCCTAATGCTCTCAAATGTCAACCCGATTGGTGACGACATATTTGTTTCTTCCTAAGATTATATATTCAACATCAAGCCAGTTGAAAATGTCTAATCCTATCACTCAGTTTATACTTTGAATGATTTCCTAATGTCTCTATTATTATCTGCTTTCCTTCATATTTTCCCCAGTTCATCATTGTGACTGACTCTTCACATGTGCTCACATTTACACTCACTCTGTACCCAAAACCCTATTGCTAAAGATTTTTTGGACCAAATCCTATATTCACTCTTCCGACTAATTCCTAATCCTACCGACTATCCCTTTTTGAGTGGATGTTCTCTTCGACATTCAATCATCCAAGGTACAAGGAACGCTACCATTGTATATTGATTAATCTGAGACATCTGTGCAGAATATAATTCAAAGCTAAGTATCCCAGTCAAGGGCCCAAAGACCTTCTGGGCTTCAAATTTTACCTAGATCTCTGTATTCATACTTATATTACACTTATATTCCTATGAATATTTCAGGTTCCCAATACCATAATTCATCCCGTAGAATGATTCCTAACCCAAATGGAACATGATATTAACCCTAACCATACACTGTTCCCTCAATCTAACTTTACGAAAGAGCAGGGACAGAGTTGGTCTTACAATACAGGAATTTAGAGGATCCTCCACCTGCTGAGAACCTCAAAGGTCAACAAAGAAATGATCCCTGGAGAAGATATAGGCAGCTATGAAGGACCTGTGAAAGCAAAAGTCATATTCTATGGCAAACAACTTGGTCAGATGAAGGGATGTGTCTGAATCAACATTTCTCTTCTTAATGTATAGAAGATGGACCAAACCAGGCTTGAACTCTGGTGTGATTCCCCTTACAGACTGAGTTCTGGAACTGACATCAGAAAAATATTGCCATTAATTGTTTTAGGATTTTAGGAGGCAACGCATGAGAGTCGCCCTTGGAAAGAAAAGTGAGATCTAGGAACAGGGTGGCTTTCCACAGAGCACTGGGAATCTCAGCCAGAATATCACATGATTTTATTTTGAAAGACGTGGCAGCCATAGTTGACAGTCAAAACACACATGGACCTCACATTGTAGACTGCAATAGGCCTGGCTTCATGTGACCTATTGGCCACTTTTTGGGAAGCCTTGCCTGTGAGAGTTCTCCAGAGTTTTCATTGAAATGAGCTTCCCCACCATGGTTCCTGAATGAATTGTAACCCACAGTGCCTTCAACATCTTCCTTGAAAAACGGCTAGATAAATTTCATGAAATTTTTGAAATTCCCAAGACCAGGTGGCACTGGAGAACCTTTGGATGTCCTGTTGCTGATCATGAGTGTACCAGACAGTGCCTTGATTTACTGGGTTTCATGAAAATGGTGTAGAACAGATTTGCCAGTAAGTTGGAGCCTGCTGATTAGTGGGCCTAGAGCAGTGGTCTGCAGGTGTGTGATAATACATCTGTTGTGGGGCCATGTGGATCTGCCATTAGCTTCCAAATGGCTTGTGATTGACATGGTGTAGCCAACAGAAGCTTATTTGTAAATGCATCTTGTTATATGGAGAGATTTCAGGGCAATGTTCAGAATCATGTTGCTATGTATAAGGGGGCAAGCTCTGTGGGATATTAGCCTGGTTGATGCATTCCCCTGCAGACCCTGACCCAACACACGTGACAGAACCCGCTCCAGCACTGTGTCCCAGTTGAACTCCTTGTATTTTGTGGAGCAAATATGAAATTCCCAATGCAGCAGGAAGAAAAACCACGAAAAGTGGAGGACAAAAAAATGGCTTCACTGTCCACACGGGGAGACACTTAGCCCACAGTGGCCACATTTTACCAACAAAGAGCGAATTCAGCACTGCTGCCTCATGTTCATTGGAAAAGAAGAAACAATGTCCTCCAGGTCACATAGATGCAGACGCAGCTTTGATGGTCTCATTAGAAAAGAATCTAAAGGTCCTGACAACAATATATATTTCAAGTGTCAAACCTCAGAGGCAGTTCCTCAAGAAGTCTTTAGGCCGAAAGAGCTCCATGTTTGTGGAATGTTTACCCTGTCCCTTACTTTTGGAAACTATTCTACCACATCCAATGTTGTGAAACCCTGAGCATTTTCCATTCCATATATATATTAACAGATTTTTTTACTCTTCTCCTCTATTTGTGTGTTATTTGGGGCAAAAGTAATGTCAAGGCATTATTCTGGATGAGAGTGGGAAGATTGTTTTGTAGCACATATTTGCATACACATTGGATTCATTTTCCTATTTTCCATTCGAAATACTGCATTCCTGACACTAATCCATACGCTACTAGACTCTGACTACTAATCCTAATATGAAAGGAAAACACCAAAACAGAATAGAAATAAAAAATTTCAGAAGAGGCATGGAGTATAGTTGGACTTGCCTTTTGCAGGATAAAAGGCAGCTGTAAAAAATCTAGTAAATTTTTAATTGAAATAGTTCTCCATGTGTTTTAAAGTTAACAAATATGTGAATTTCTGTCTCCCTTTCTCTGTACCCTCTTCAGCACATGTATTTTTATATGCACATATAGAATCCTACCTGGTATAACACGTACATATTTGTGAGGTGGCTGACTTGGCAAATACAAGTTGTGAGAAGAGATCACTCAGCAGAAACACTGTTGGAAGTGAAAATTCACCCTATGTGTGAGCTTCCTAAGAGATCAAGATTATACATAAATCCATGTTCAGTAAAATAAATATTTTTTCATCAGTGGATGATATATATTTCATGATGAATTTCGATTGGAATATATATTGCTAATTGTTAATGTCTCAGTGGTTTTATATATATATATATATATATATATATATATATATATATATATATATATATATATATATATACACACTCTCCAAACTATTCAAAATATGAAATATATGATCTACATATACATTTTATCACAGAAATATTCTGGACAAAAAATGCAAAAGACACAATATGATGGTATCAACGCCTAAATGGAAAGTGAACATGGATTACTAAAAACATCCATGTCCAGGTTCCCCTAATGCTCTCAAATGTCAATCATATTGGTGACTACATATTTTTTGCTTCCTAAGATTATATATTCAAACTCAACCCTGTTGAAAATGTCTAGTCCTATGATTGACTTTATACCTTACCTGATTTCCTAATCTCTCTAATGATATCTGCTTTCCTACATATTTTTCCAAGTTCACCATTGTTACTGACACTTCACATGTGCTGACATTGACATTCACTCTCTAAACAAAACCCTATTGTTAAAGAACTTTTATTCCAAATCCTATACACACTCTTCTCCCTAAAACTTCCAACTATCTTCCTATTCCTACCTACTATCCCTTTTTGACTAGATGTTCTCTTCAACATTCAATCGTCCAAGGTACAAGGTCCTATGCCATTGTATATCGATTTATCTGAGATATCTTAGTAGAATGTAATTCAAAGTAAAGTATCCCAATCAAGGGCCCAATGCCCTTCTGGGCTTCAAATCTTACTTAGATTTCTGTTTTCATACATATATTTCACCTCTATATTTTTTATAAATCTTAAAGGTTACCAATATTATAATTCATCCAGCAGAATGACTCTTTACCCAAATCAAAAATGTTATTAACCCTATCCATTCACAGTTCCCTCAATCTAACTTTACAGAAGAGCAGGGACAGAGTTGGTCTTAAAATACAGGAATGTAGGTGGTCTTCCTCCAGCTGAAAACCTCAAAGGTCCATGAATAAATGATCCCTGAAGAAGATGTAGGCAGATATGAAGGACCTGAGTGAGCAAAAGTCATCATTCATGGCAAAAACCTGGTCAGGATAAAGGGTAGTGTCTGAATAAGCCCCTCTTTTCTTAATGTAGAGAAGATGGACAAAACCAGGCCTGTGTGGAGAGCTGTTCCCAGGTGCCTATGGTTGATATTGCATTCTAACTTGTGAAAGTGTCACAGGAAGTAGGGGCAGCCTCCATCTCATGGGACCATTGGAAGCAACTATTAGGACAAAGTGGTTGCCAAGGTAGTGGCCTCATTCAGTTTCTGAAGAAAGTGACCTCACCACACTTCCTTGTTGATGGAACTCTCTGAACATGGGATCCAGGAAGCCAGGCACCCAGAGCCAGTCCCAGTCCCAGTCCCAGTCCCAGTGGTCTAACTTGTTTGGATTTAACATGGACAGATTCACTCTTTCTTGGTACCTACTGATGTGAGGATGGCCAAATATGAGAAAAGCTCTGAAGAGGGGTCTTTCCTGAGAAAGCAGGTAGTGGCTCACCGCTGACTCTTGACAACTTCACAGAGTTGGACAAGGAGATCAGTTCTGAGACAGAACAGGTCATTTCAGGGGAACATAGTGTGGCCCACCAGTCAGAGGACACTCCAGATTGTCATAGACCTAGTTGCAGGAAGTAGGTGACTTTGAGGGTGTGGGTGTGAGTTTGCGGATTTTGTCTCCTGTTCTGAGAATAGGTAGGAATGGCGGTTTGTTGGGTTTGGAGTGAATAACTTCTGTTCATGTATGTGGATTTATAATCAACTTTTAACAAGATTATACTCAGAAATATTCATTCACCTGAAATACATATTTGTTTCCTAGTACTGAAAACTAACTTCAGTGAATGGTGCATATAACTCCTAATATTTCTACAGTAACTGACCCAGTTTAACATCAATGCAAGTAGATTCTTATGGGACATGATATGTGTTTTGGAGTTCGTTTTAATTCAACACTGGTACATTACTATTTCTTAAGTTTATGCACATTACAGTATATATATTTCATTCACAAGTTCACAAATTTATAAGCATTTATTTCACTTTCAATCACTTCCTGCTTCAGAAAACATGTATTCCTCCATGTTTCTTGACTGGTCTTTTCATGAGACTTCTTTCCAAACACATTATTTTTGATTTTCATAATCATTTTGAAGCAAAACTCACACATTCTTCATGAAAAGCCATAACCCTAATATTACAATTAGACGTATAACTAGTTGTTATGAATGATTCTATATCAAAATATGATTTCTTATATATTTTCAGTTATCAATTCAATCCATTATTTAAAGTGGAAGCAGTTATATTATTTATTAACTGTATGGTCTATTAATGCATTATCTCTCTATTCATAGACAAGGGGTACACCTATTTTTCCTTAGATACTAATTTATACATCTTCAAAATATTCCTAAAAGAAATGGTGGAAGAAATACTCATGTCACCAGATCTACATATACATTTTATCACAGTAATATTCTAGACAAAAAAAAAAGTCACCCTTAAGATTGTACCAAAGCCTAAATGGAAAGTGAGCATGGATTACATAAACTTCCATGTCCAGGTTGCCTAATGCTCTCAAATATCAATCCTATTGGTGACTACATATTTGTTTCTTCCTAAGATTATATATTCAACCTCATGCCTGTTGAAAATGTCTAATCCTATCACTCATTTTATACTTTACCTGATTTAGTAATGTCTCTATTTATATCTGCTATCCTACATATTTCCCCGGTTCATCATTGTGACTTACACTTCATGTGTGCTGAAATTTACATTCACTCTCTAACCGAAACCCTATTGCTTAAGAAGTTTTGGTCTAAATCCTATACTCACTCTTCTTTCTAAACCTACCGACCATCTTCCTAATTCTACCTACTATCCCATTTTGAGTGGATGTTCTCTTTGACATTCAATCATCAAAGGTACAAGGTCCTATGCCATTGTACATCGATTTATCTGAGACATTTGTGCAGAACATAATTCAAAGCTAAGCATACCAATTAAGGGTGCAATGCCCTTCTGGGCTTCATATCTTCCCTGGATTTCTGTTTTTATTCTTATATTTCACCTATATATTCTTGTAAATATTATAGTTTCCCAATACCATTATTCATCGTGCAGAAAGATTCCTAACCCAAATTGAACATGTTATTAACCCTAACCATACACTGTTCCGTCAATCTAACTTTACAGAAGAGCAGCGACAGAGTTGGTCTTACAATACATGAATGTAGGCTATCTTCCACCTGTTGAGAACGTCAAAGGTCCATGCAGAAAGGATGCCTTGAGAAGATGTGGGCAGCTATGAAAACTTGAGAGAGAAAAGTCATCTTCTATGGCAAACAACCTGGTCAGCATGAAGGGATGTGTATGCATCAGCCTCTCTCTTCTTAATGTAGAGAAGATGGTCCAAACCAGTCCTAGGTGGAGAGCTGTTCCCGGGTGCCCATGGTTTATATACCATTCTAACTTGTGAAAATGTCATAGGAAGTAGGGGCAGCCTCCATATAATGGGACACTTCAAAGCAACTGTTAGGACAAAGTGGTTGCCAAGGAAGTGACCTCATTCAGTTCCTGAAGCATTGACCTACCTCACTTCCTTGGTGATGGAACTCTCTGAACTTGGGATCCAGGATGCCAGGCACCCGGAGCCAGTCAAGTCTCAGGCCCAGGGGTTTAACTTGTTTGGATTTACAAAGGAGAGTGTTAGTCTTTCTTGGTACCTTAAGATATGAGGATGGCCAAATACCAGGAGAGCTCTGAATAGGGGCCTTTCCTGAGAAAGCAGGTAGTGGTTGGCCACTGGCTCCTGAAAACTTCACAGAGTTGGGAAAGAAGAGCAGATCTGAGACAAGACAGGCCATTTCGGGGGAACATACTGTGGCCCACCAGTCAGAGGAAACTCTGGATAGTCACAGAGTTTAATGGGGGAAGGATGTGCCTTCGTGGGTGTGGGTGTGATTTTGTGGTTTTGTCTCATGATCTAAGAATAGGTAGGAAAGGCTTTTTTTTTTTTTTTTTTGATTTGTAGTGGACTGCTTCTAGTAAGACGTTTGACAAGGCGAGTGTTTCTATGTCTGTGTATGCTACTGTGTCCGTGGTTGTAGACATTAGAAAAGAGAATGCAACAATTGATGTGTCCTGTATAGTAGAAAGCTTCCCAGCATTCATCCTGCCCAATTTATGAATGGACTGCCGCTTGCCTTATAAATGGGCAACACCTGCTAACTTCCTAAGTTCCTGTTTTCTTCCTGAATTCTCGCCACTCTCCAGAATAGACTCATGGTTTTTGTCCAAAATATGTACCACCTCCAAGCTCTGTGACATGTCCATGTACTGGATAGCTGGAGGAAATGGCGAGCATCTCAGAAAACTCAGATATCAGTGTGACCAGGAAAGTCTCAGTGGAGAAACCCTGCTTTGGACTTTTTCTTACCTATTGTTCTGTTGCCCTGAATGTCAGGAAGGTCTTTGCCTCAGGCCACCCCTTTGTGAACCCTGAAGAAAACAGTTTTCAAATGGAAGTGAATGGGCATCACCTGTGGCTCTTTGCTTAATTGCTTTGGAAAAGGATGTGTCTGAATCAGCCTCTTGGCCCTGTGTGAGGCTGTGGCTTAGATTCTCAGCACCTGATTAATCCAAAGACAGATCCCATGTGTGCATCCAAAACCAAAATTGCCAAAAGAGCAGTTATTGTGAATGAAGTCTCTTGACTTCATTTCTAAGGCCCATCAAGTGAGAATAGGCATCCTTTGGGTAAAATGAGTTCTTCAAAGCCCTGTGGAGGCTAGCCCAGAGGTTTTTGGTTTGACTCATGACTCCCAATCATATAAAGAATCTATACCTGACATTCAGTAGGCCTCAAATTGGAGATGCAGAGCAGTATTAACAGCAGGCCTATTAGATCACTCCTGGTTCACAAGAAGGGTTTCCAGGCCACCCGGACTTTAGGCAAATGAGCGGCAAGGGAGCTTATTTTTCACACCGTCTTGGGCTGCACCCCTCATGGAAAACTCCAGCCAGAAGTTATGATGAGTGTCTATATGTAAGAAGATGAGGGCCCTGTGGGTGTGTTTTGGTTTTCATTGTGGTCATTTTTGTGGCGGTTGGAAGAGATGACTGGGCCTACCTGGGCTTGAACTCTGGTGTGATTCCTCTTAGAGACTGAGTTCTGGAACTGACCTCAGAGAAGTACTGCCATGAAATGTGTTGGGATTTTAGAAGGCCACGCATCAGAATCGCCCTTGGAAACTGAGATAGAGGTCCAGAGAGGCTTTCCACAGGGCACTGGGAATCTCAGCCAGGATATCACATGATTTTATTCTTAAAGACTTGGCAGCCAAAGTTGAGAGTCTAAACACACATGGACCTCACATTGTAGACCTCAGTGATCCTGGCTTCATGTGAACTTTTGGCCACTCTTTGGGAAGCTTGCCTGTGAGTGTTCTCCAGAGATTTCATTGAAATGAGCTTCCTCACCATATAATGTTTCCTGCATGAATTGAAACCCACAGTAACTCCAACTTCATCCTTCAAAAATGGCTAAATAAATACCATCAAATTTCTGAAATTCCCAGACCAGGTGGCACTGGAGAACCTTTGGATATCCTGTTGCTGATGATGAGTGAAAGAATTCCCCACACAAAGACACTTCGCTAGGAGAATTCCAATTTTATTGCAAAAAGCTGTGTGCTTACATAGAACTAAAGGGGTGATGGTAGGGCTTAGAAAAATGGCAGGGCACCAATTTATTGGCAAGTTCTTTCAGATATCAGCTCCGGAGCCAAGGAATTAGTTCTCATTGGGGCTAAGGTTCCCCGCCAGAGAGATTTGAAATTGGCGCCGACGGGAGAGTTCACACGGGCGGGAACTTTTTGCATCACTGCAGAAAAGAGGAAGGTAGGAAGAAAAAGTCCTTAGGCACCATGTTGGGGTTTTTACTCTGGGGAATGGCTGCCGTTTATACTTTTCCCAACATTCCTCCCTTTTTGTTTTCTTAGGAAGTGTGGCGTCGTTGGTCAGATCCGGCTGCTTCTTGCTGTTTGGGGGCGCTGTGGGGCCTAGAATGGGAAGTGGAGGAATTCTCGGGGGGCAGGTCTGGGGATATCATGGCAGCCAGAAAGAAAACCCAGTGGCTACAGACAGCTACTTCCATAGGGGTGAAGTCTATGAAAGTTCCCTGAAGCCTCAAGTTGTCGATGGCATTGAACCAGTCCTGGATGGAGGAGTTTGTTGGTATCAGTCACTGGTCCTGTTTCAGAGACTCTGGGAAATACTGGAAGCGTTGCCTGGACATGGCATCACCAGCACCTGAAGAAGATCAGAGCGAATAAAAACAGAATTAAGATAAAAATTAAAGCAAAGGTCAATTTTTGGCAGAAGTACCATGTTGGGGGACTGACAGAGAAGAGGCCAAGGGCCATGAGGAAAATTAGAAGGACATGAAGACTCATTAATCCAGGATGGCAGATTAAAAGGTTCTCCGAGCTCGTTGTCTCTCGCCGTCTGATGTCCGTTGCATTCCATCGTGCCTGGTAGTGAGCTTCAGCACTGAGTGAACTGTTCTCTTGGAGATGTTGGGGGTTCATCAGTCATCAGAGGCTGCTAGTGCCTAAGCAAAAGCTGGTTGAATGTTTGATTAGAAATTTTTTTTTCAGTTGGGTTTGAAGGCACTTCATTATGCAGGGCAAGAGAGCACAAAAAAGGAGCATCCCAATAAGGGGCCCCAAGATTGGTAGTAAGTACATGGCAAGAAAGGATTGGAAGCAATTGGGTTGATAATTCCTGCAATTTAACAACATTTTTTTCTATTAGGCCAGATTCATTAACATAATGACAACATTCCTCTCTGAGGAACAGGCATGTTCCCCCTTTTTCTGCAATGAGAAGATCAATTGCCCTTCGGTTCTGTAAAGCCAGTTGTGCCAATGAAGTAACCGTCACTGCAAGGAGCCCAGAAACTGAGTAGTGTTATCAAGTGCTTCCTGCAGTTTTTGTTGCAGGTCATTGGATGCCCATAGACCATGACCTATAGCTTCACCAGAGAGTTCGAGACTCGCCGCTGAGGTTGTTAATGTGAGGCGTACCAGAACCGGCAGAAAGACTGCCCTAAGGGTGCAGGAAGGTAGGGCCACCTGTCGGAATTCGATGGGAGTATACAAAGACAGCTGAGGAACTACCGTAACCAAGAAACAGATGCCAGAGACATTGATCGTTGAGGTACTTATAGACCCGTTACACCAGAGAAAATGTCCAGGTTTCATAAATCAGGGCTCAATGGGGTGCTAAAGCTCAAGGAACAAATGGGTAAAGAATTCATTATTGTCAGGTGGAAACAGATGAAAGGAAATAAAGTATTGGTGGAACAACTTTCCCATAGTGGGATACGTGTCACATGTAGGGGTTTTCCTTTCTTAGAGAAATTGTAGGTTTTTGCTGAAATATTTCCTGCCGCTAATGGGACCGCTGCTAGAAGTGGACGACTAAGTGAAGCACAGAGAAAGAACTGAGAAGTAGGCACAGAAAGAGGGGTGGAGTTTAATAATCAAAGAGTTTGGTGTAGCAAATTGAGCCATGTGGGAGGGGGACCTGAGGGGGTTGAAGGCTCTGAATCCTCTTTAAATGAGCTATGGATAAGATCTCGAAGTTTTGATTCTGACTCCTTAATGTGTTCGACTACCTGGATGGTTGCCTTAGGTGGCGTAATCAGGGTGCGGCCAACAGTCATCCACATTGTGGGTCTGGCTGAGGTTGTCCGAGCATAGACAGCAAACTCAACATAGTCCCAACGTTTGGCCTTGGGGTCAGGTATATCTAAAGTATACCATCCATTGTTATTGGATGAAGAGCCTTTATGCCACTTTAGGTAACTAGAAGTCCACCCTTTATGGTAACCAAGTGAGTGGTAAGAATAGCTACCACGTTCATGATGGAACCTGCATGACTTATAGGGGCACCCATTATATATCTCAGGCCACCAATGACAATAGTCTTTGGTTTGATGAAAAAGGAAGCAAATGAAAGGCCAGTTCCAGCTACCAGGGACGAAGGTCCTTGAAGGTGACAATTTTAGGGAAATAGATGTGCAGTTGTGGATGAAGCAAGCAGTTGCATCCACTGCGTGGACATTCTGCATGCCATGTTCTGAGTGTCATTCCCGAAGAGTGAAAAAATACATTGTAGCAGAGGAGGGTAGATACCAGTCCTGAAAGAGCACAGAAAATAAGCAGAGCACAAAAAACAAGCAGTTAGAGAAGACTAGGGTGTTGGGAGAGCTCATTGTGCCTTCTTTAAGAGGAATTGTTCTGCGGGGAACACCGTGTTAGCCGCAACTTAAATGGGTGAGATGGGAGTGGAGAGCAGGAGTAAAGGGGAGGTTCAGGAGGTGATTCTTGGAGTTCCTCTGGGGTGGTCCTGTCGTCATCAGGTGGGCCTCTTGGTGATATGGCTTCAACCTAGATATGTGAATCCAAGGGGTGAGACAGTTGTCTGATAAGGAGAGTTAGGTGGAGTTGGGGGTACAGAGAATGACAGGATAGGGGCCTTCCCATTTTGGGGCAAGAGGCCCGTTCTCCTCTGGGGTATTATAATAGACTAGACTCCCAGCTGTTAAGGGAGGAGTGTTTGGAGTGGGGACTGGGTCCAGAAGAAGCCAGTCCTGATATTTCCAGAGTTCCGAGCGAAGATAAAACAAGAGAGGCAAAGACAAATCTCGGGTGAGAGGTCCTTGTGAAATGACCAACCCAGGGGGCATAAGAGGTCTTGAATACCTTATCTCAAAGGGAGACAGTAAAGATGGTTTCTTAGGTAGAGCTCTGATTCGAAACAAATCCAAGGGAAGGAGTTTGACCCAGTCTAAGTTTAATTCCATTGTCAATTTGGTAAGGACTTCCTTTAGAGTACGATTTACCCTTTCCACTTTCCCTGAAGCCTGAAGGTGATATGGACAGTGAAAATGTCACTTGAAGGAGAGGGCTTGAGAGACCTTTTGTGTGATCCTAGAAATAAACTCAGGGCCATTGTCAGATTGTAGGAAAGTGGGCATTCCAAACCTGGGGATGATGACTGTCAGAAAGATTGAAGCTACAGTGGAAGCCTTTTATTGGAAATGGAAAATGCCTGAACCCAACCAGAGAAAGTGTCCACAAAGACAAGGAGGTATTTAGTGTGCCATACTTTGGGCATGTTGGTGAAGTGTACCTGCCAGTCAGCAGTGGGAATGTGTCCCAGGGCTTGGTGGTAAGGGAAAGGTTTGGGCCTTAAAAAAGTATGAGGGTTGGTCCGCTGACAGATCTGACAATTAGAGGCTATATTCTGTAGCATGGCTTTGTCAGAGGGGGTGAGGGAGAAGAAGCTCTGTAAAAAGAGGGTCAAAGACTGAGAATCGGAATGGAATAGAGTATAAAGGAACTTGAAAAGATCCTTGTTCTTACTGGAAGAAGTAGTGGCTTCAGATGAGATGTCTAAAGTGGCCATTATATGTCCCCCAATGGGGGCAATAACTGGAAGTGGTGGCAGCCATTCGTGCCGCCTGGTCAGCTTTGGCATTGCTCTCAGTGATAAGAGAGCCGTCCTTCTGATGGGACCTACAATGGACAACTCCCAACTGGGTGGGAAAGTGGGAGGCCTCTATCAGATTGCTTATAAGAGCCGAATTAGTGATCACATTACCTTTGGTGGTAAGTAGTCCTCGCTCCTTTCATATTGCAGCATGGGAAAATAAGATATGGAAGACATATTTTGAGTCAGTATAAAGGGTGAGGGATTTGCCTTGTGCTAGAAGGCAGGCACGAGTGGCTGCTGTGAGTTCAGTCTGCTGGTTGGTAGTTCCTGAAGGTAGAGCTTTGGCCTCTTTAATCTCAGTGGCTGAAACTACAGTGTATCCAGAGTAATGAGTGCCATTCTGCCTAAAGAAACTGCCGTCAGTTAACCAGATAAGGTCAGGCTTGGTGAGTGGTCCCTCAAAAATTGAAGAATGACAGGGAAGGAAATCATCTAAGGTTTCCAAGCAATTATGAATTGTTGTGTTAGACGTGGGAGTCATTGGGAGCAGTGAGGCAGGGTTCAGTGCAGAGCAGGGGAGGAAAGTAATATTAGGGTTTTCCAGAAATGAAGTGGGGAGCGACAGAACTCTGGATGGAGGAAGGGTTTGAAGGCCCTTATAAGCTAAAAGATCCTTCAAGTGATGTGGGGAGTGAATAGTTCAAGGGGCCCCAAAAGTCAGCTTAGAGGCTTCTTTGTGTAAAATTTGTTCAGCAGCCAGAGCTTTTAAGCAAGGGGCCTACCCACAGATTGTATGGTCTACTTTATTGGACATATATGCCAGAGGTGCAAATGTAGGCCCATAGTTTTGACCTAAGACCCCAAATGCTTGCTCCCCTTTTTCATGGACATATAGATGAAATGGTCTTGAAATATCAGGAAGGTGCAAGGCAGGTGCCTTTAAGAGGAGTTGCTGAAGCCTGCAGAAGTGGTAGTTAGGGGAGGAGGCAAGAGATTCACTAGGGGGTCCCTTTGCTAGGTCATACAGGCTTTTGGCTAGAAGAGAATAATTTGGGATCCAGGCCCTAAAATAAATGCTAGTCCTAGGAATGATAGTATTTCGGCTTTAGTATGGGGCACTGGAAGATCAGAAAGGAGTTGCCTCCTATCCAGTGTTATTTCCTTTTTCCTAGGTGTAAGGCAAACAACAAGATAGATGAGAAAAAACTGGAAAACATGGGCCTTGTGGGGAGACACCCTATATCCCTTGTATGCTAGGAAATTAAGAAGCTGAGCAGTGTGGGATTGAGAGTGTTCCCAAGAGGGACTACATAGAAGAAGGTCATCGACATATTGAAGGAGAGTAGAGTCAGGACAGGTCGGGTGAAAGGATGTGAGGTCCCGGGCAAGAACTTGGCCAAAGAGATGGGGCCTATCCCTGAATCCCTGTGGGAGGACAGTCCAGGTAAGCTGACGAGAATGGCGGGTGTGAGGGTCAGTCCACGTAAAAGCAAAGATATCCTGAGATTCTGATGACAAGGGAATAGAAAAGAATGCATCTTTGAAATCTAGGATCAAGAAGTGGGTAGTAGTGGCATGGATCTGAGAGAGGCAGGGGTAAGGGTTGGGCACTAGCGGGTGGATGGGGACCACAGAGGAGTTGACAAGGTGAAGGTCTTGAACCAGCCTGTAGGACCCGTTAGGTTTCTTAACTGCCAGAATGGGGGGTGTTGAAAGGAGATTGTGTAGGCCTAAGATACCCCTTTCATAATAAATCCTGGATGATGGGTTCTAATCCGAGGAAGGCTGTGGTTGTGAGTAGATATTGTGGTTGACTAATATATCTTGAAGGGTCGTGTAAGACAATATGAATAGGACTTCATTTAGCCATAGAGGGTGTAGTTGTGTCCCAAACCTCAGGGTTAACTGGTTTAGATAGTCGTGGGAGACTGCATGAAGGAGGTGTATTTGCCCCTAGGAACATCATGAGGAAATGAGAGGTAGAATAATGTGGGGTGATATGTGAATGGTGACTTTTAATAGTGAGAGTATGTCATTAAGACATGACGGCCATCTGGGGTTTCTGGGTCGAGTTTTGTGTACTGTTGAAGGGCCTTGGTTAGTCTATCCTGGAAATCTGAAGGTGTTTCCTCCTTCCTTTGAATGACCTCCTGCACCTTTTGAAAGTTAACAGCCTTGCGGGTGGCCTTTTTCAGCCCCGCCAAGAGACAGGATGTAAAAAGGTCACGAAACTGTAAGCCTTCACGGGTCTTGTAATCCCATAGGCGATCCTGCTCTGGGACAGCATGAGGGCCTGTGGAGTGGGTAGGATTGGTCCTATGATTTTCATCAGCATGGGCTTGGGCTAGCTCCCAGACTCATTGCCTTTCCTTGGGGAGAAGTGTATTGGCCAAGAGCATGTAGATGTCATGATGAGTGAGGCTACATACTTGCAGGACCCATTGAAACTCCCGAATGTAAGTGGTGGGGTCAGTGGTGAAAGAGCCTAACTTCCTCTCTAGCTGAGTAATGTCCGACATGGAAAACGGAACGTGGACTCTGATGACACCCTCGGGACCAGCTACCTCACGAAGGGGTGCAATTGTCTTGGGGGTGGGAAGGAGTCCCTTAGACCTGGTAACAGGAGGACTGAAAGAGGAAGGCGGTGAACAGGAAGGAGAGGGAGAGGAAGGGAGTGTCTCTGTGGAGGAGGAGGAGGTGGAGCAGGCAGAAGAGGGCGGAGGAAAGAGGGATGAAACGGAAGGCGGAGGATCCATGGAATTAGGCAGAGGAAGAGGAAGGTATAGCGGGAGAGAAGGGGCAGATGGGGCTGGGGGATAAGGTGGGGGTTCATCTGCTTGGTCGAATGAGGAAGAATCTGTGAAGTCAGGAATAGAAGTAGGGGAAGAGAGGGGTTTTCAAGCAAAGAGGACCTGAGAGGGAGGGCAAAAGGAGCAGAGAGCAGGGTGCTGTGTGTGAAGGCTAAAATCTTAAATGCAGGGAATCTCCCTCCACTTTTTCAGATGCTGGCAGTAGTTAAAAAGGTCCCGGAAGAGGTTTGGATCTAAGGAGCCTTCTGGTGGCCAATTATTGCCATTATCCAGTGGATATGTAGGCCAATCATGGGTACAGATTTTGATTAAAAGTTTGGGCTTGATGTCTGGTGTGAGGGAGAGTGTGGGCAGATTTTTTATTAAACATTTGAGAGGTGAGTCTTCAGGTGCAGACTAAGAGGTGCCCATAGTCACAGGGAGAGATGGGGGAGAGAGAGAGAGAGAGAGAGAGAGAGAGAGAGAGAGAGAGAGAGAGAGAGAATAGGAGTAAGCAAGAAAGACAAAGAGAAAACCCGGGCTGGAACGGCTTCCAGGAAGCTCAGGGCAAACGGGGGTCAGGTGGGCGTCCCCAAAATGACAAGCCATCACGAGGAAATACAGAGGGCACTACCTGGTCATAACCAGTGAAGTGCGATCTGTGAAACCAAAAGGAATTGGAGCCAAGGGCAACCTGACGTCAGGAAAGTTTTCAACTGCAGCAGAAGAAGTCAGTAATGAAAACAAAACTCTGGCTCTGACAGAATGCAATTCCAGGCCGGGAGTTCAGTTTTCGCAGAGCAGAGAGGCAGCTTCAGCCAGACACAGCAACCCCACAGGATACAGCAACTCTAGCCGGCAGCAGCAGCGGCAGTGGAGCAGGAAAATCCATAAAGCCTCTCGTGTAAACTCAGAAGCCTCATGCCCCAAAAAGAAACGAAACACCAGAGGGTCCACTGTAACTAGTAAAGGTCTTAGTGGGAGGAATTCCCTCTCCCCTACCAGGCATCTGGAGTGTGCCTGACGATCACTGTCACAAAACCAGTGGCAGCCTGAAGGGAGTTGGCGAGCCGGGGTCAGGGGAGGATTACTTACATCAGATCAGTGGTGAGTGCAGAAAGCTGGCGTCTGAAAAGAGCGGACTAGGGCAGAGTGTCTCAGCGGAGTGGGGGACGGGGCTCTTGTTGGAAAGAGCTCACCTGTATCCTCTTACGGGGCACCAGAATGAAAGAACTCCCCATGCAAAGACACTTCACCAGAAAATTCCAATTTTATTGCAAAAAGCTGTGTGCTTATATATAACTAAGGGGGAGATGGAAGGGCTTAGATAAATGGCAGGCAACCCATTTATTGGCAAGTTCTTTCAGATATCACCTCCGGAGCCTAGGAATTTGTTCTCATTGGGGCTAAGGTTCTCCGCCAGCGAGATTTGAAATTGGAGGAGGCGGGAGAGTTCACACGGGCGGGAACTTTTCACGCCACTGCAGGAAAGAAGAAGGTAGGAAGAAAAAGTCCTTAGGCGCCATGTTGGGAATTTTCTCTGGGTTATGGCTGCCGTGTATACTTTTCCCAACAATGAATATACCAGACAGTGCCTTGATTGACTGGTTTTCATAAAAATGGTTTTTAACAGAGATGCCAGAAAGTTGCATCCTGCTGAGTAGTGGGCCTAGAGCAATGGTGGGCAGGTGTGTGATAAAACATCTGTGGGGTGGCCATGTGGATCTGCCATTGGCTTCCAAATGGCTTGTGACTGACATGGTGAAGCCAGCAGACACTTATATGTAAAGGCATCTTGATATATGGAGAAGTTTCAGGACATTGTTCAGAATCAGGTTGCTATAGTCAAGGAGGCAAACTATGTGGGATAGAAGTCTTGTTCTTTTATTCTCCTGCAGACCCTGACCCACCACACGTTACAGAACTCCCTCCCGCACTGTGTCCCAGTTGAAAACCTTGCATATCATGAAGCAAATACAAAACTCCCAGTGCAACAGCAAGAAACACCATGAAAATGGAGGATGACCATATGGTTTCACAGTCCACATGGTAGACATTTAGCCCCCAGTGGCCACAGTTTACCTAAAAAGAGAGAATTCAGCACTGCTGACTCATGTTCATTGAAAAAGAAGAAACCATGTCCTCCAGGTCTCATAGATTCAGTCAGAGCTTTGATGGTCTCACTAGAAAGGAAGCTAAAGCTCCTGACAACAACATATGTTTCAAGTGCCCAACCTCACAGGCAGATTCTCAAGAATTCTCTAGGCCAGTAGACCTCCATGTTTGTGGAGTGTTTACCCTGTCCTTTACTTTTGGAAACTCCTCTACCACTTCCAAGGTTTTGAACTCCTGAGCATATTCCATTCCAGATATGTATTCACAGATTTTCTAACTCTTCTCTTCTAATTGTGTCTTACTTAGGGCAAAGGTATTCTCAAGACATTGTTCTGGATGAGAGTGGGAAGATTTTTGTGTAGCACATATTTACATACACATTGGATTCATTTTCAAATTTTCCATTCGAAATACTGAACCCCTGATACTAACCCATACCGTTCTAGACTCTGACTACAAATCCTAATATGATGGAGAAAAATAACCCAAATAGAATAGAAATACAAGCAGTTCACAGGAGGCACGGTGTATATTTGGTTTTGCCTTTTGCATGATATAGGTTAGGAGTTATAAATCTTGTCAATTTTTTGTTGAAATAGTTCTCCATGTGTTTGGAAAGTTAACAAATATGTGAATTTCTGTTTCCCTTTCACTGTAGGCTATTCAGCACATGTATTTTCATATGCACATATAGAATCTTACCTGGTATCACACGTACATTCCTGTGAGGTGGCTAACTTGGCAGATACAAAGTGTGAGAAGAGATCACTCCTCCTAAACGCTTTTGGAACTGAAAATTCGAACTGTGAGTGAGCTTCCTAGTTGAACAACATTATACATAAATCCATGTTCAGTAAAATTAATATTTTTGGATCTGTAGATGATATATATTTCACGATGAATTTTGATTGGCATATATATTGCTACTTTTTAATGTCTTTGTTTGTGTTTTGTATATATATATATATATATATATATATATATATATATACTCTCCAGATTTTTTAAAATATGAAATATATGCATCTTATTATTCACTCCCTACATTTATTCATGTTCATGTATGTGGATTTATAGTAAACTTTTCACAAGATTATTCTCAGAAGTATTCATTCACCTGAAATACATATTTTTTTTCCTAGTTCTGAAAACTAACTTCAGTGACTGTTGCATACAAATCCTAATATTTCTCCAGTAACTGATCCAGTTTAACATTAATGCAAGTAGATTCCTATGGGAGATGATGTATATTTTGATGTTAGTTTTTATTCAACACTGGTTCATTACTATTTCTTCAATTTATGCACATCATAGTATATATATTTCATCCAGAAGTTAGTAAATTTGTACGCATTTGTTTCGCTTTCAATCACTTCCTGCTTCAGAACACATGTATTCCTCCATGTTTCTTGACTGGTCTTTTCATGAGACTTCTTCCCAAACACATTATTTTTGATTTCCATAATCACTTTTGAAGCAAAACTCACACACTCTTCATGATAAACCATAACCCTAATTAGATGTATAACTCGTTGGAATGAATGTATGTATATCAATATAAGATTTCCTGTATTTTTTCAGATATCAATTCGATCCATTATTTAAAGTTGGAACTAGTTATATTATTTATTCACAGTATGGTCTACTCATGAATTATCTCTATATTCATAGACACAGAGTACACCTATTTGTACACCCAATACTAATTTTATGTCTTCAAAATATTGCTGCAAGAAATGGTGGAAGAAATACTCATGTCTCCTGATCTATATATTCATTTTATCAAAGTAATATTTTGGACACAAAAAGCAAAGGTCATACTTATGATTGTACCAATGTAAAAGTCATTCTAGCATTGGAGGAAGAGACAACCAAGAGACTGTCTCATGCAACAGCAAAGGGTTTATTCGGGGTCCAGAAGGCTGGGGCTCAGACCTAATTTGAATAGAGCCTAGAGCCCTTAGAACATCTTAAGCAGAGCTTACATACTTAACTTGGAGAGGGAAGGGAAGGAAGTTTATTGGTGGTTCAGGGCGAATGGACGGTTTGTGTGCAACTGAGTGAGGGATTACATTCTGCAGTTAGGCATTTGGGGACAGCACATTCTGGGAACAAGATTACCAAACAATTCTCAAGATTTCAATAGTGTTTTGTTAAGAATACAGAAAAACAGGAAGTGACAAACATATTTTATTAATCTTTCATTCCCCACTTCTTCTTCTGGTTACGTTTAATCATAAAAGTGATCATTGAGGGGTGTCACATTTTATGTCTGCTAGTGGGGTATATTGTTGTCTGATTACCAAAATTTAACTTGTCCAATTTGAGCTTGAAGAAATGAAACTACACGGTGGAGCAAACAGGGTCTAGAGTTAGCAATAATATGATGATTATTAATGGACCGGCCAAAGCTGATAAAAGCGTAGTTTACCAGGGGGACTGTGTGAACGAAGACTGTAACCACCCTTTTGGGGCCTCTCTCTCTCGTTGATGCGCTTTAAGGTGTCTTCTCAATTTACTCATAGATAATTTTACAACCAGTATGATCGGAATAAAAACAACATTCTTCCCTCAATACAGCACAATGGCCCCCTTTTCTCATGAAGAGGAGGTCCAACCCTCGCCTTTTCTGTAAAACAACTTCAGAGAGAGATTTTAAAGATTCCTGTAAGGCTGTGATGGAGGTTTAATATCTTAAAGCTTTGTCTACTGCTGCTTCTAATTGGGTCATTTGTTGTGTTCCATGGACTACGGCAGTGGTTCCTGTGCCCAGCCCTGCAGCAACTTCTATTCCTAGTAGAATGGCTAAAGTGAGGAATACAGATTCCCGGCAGAACCGGGTTGTATGCCCCCCGCTATTTGATCTTAATGAACCTGCATCATGATAGAGCACTCTGGGAAACATCTGCACCATTACATAATTAATTGCACCAGTTGACAATTTTATGAAAACATAAACAATGTTTAAGTTTATAGAATAATACTCTTGTTGGTATGGACAGGGCAAGGCACCTAAGATAGCACCGAAAACAGAGAAACAGTCCTATTTGGTTGCAACCGGATATAGAGGGCATTGCTTCTGTTGTAATCAATTAATCCCTTGAACCCCAAGTTTAGGTAGTTTTAGAATTTTGTCCCCAATATGTAATGGAAGGGGCTCAGAAGTTCACAGTCTGCAGAAGTCCACAAAAAGCAGTTTTTGTTTCTTTTTTTTTTTTCCTCTGTTCTGGGCAAGTTAACTTTTTAAGGACACCTAGGAGAGGGAGAGCTTTTTTCTTCTCTATTTTGTTTTCTCCCTGCCAGGTGTTACCATGGGGTCCAGTTGGTAACTTCTTTATCTTACAAATGTAGCCATCCCTGTGAAGCCCCAGCTCAAGGCCAGAGGCATTGTTCATATATTTTGTGAAAAATTAGTAAGGGGCTGTCTAGCTTAGGAGTGCTGATTTTTCCAGCCAGTTGCCAAGTAGAACAGGCAACATAAAAAGAGGAAGTTTGTCTACATTGAACTCTTTTATAGGGACTCTTTTGCTTAAAGTCCTAAAGTCAGCCTTGGTGAAGAATTTTGGAGAAGGTCAGTTAAGACTTTTTTGTGGGCCTTTTACAGAGGGGAAAGATGGGGAAGGCGGGGGGGAGAGCAGCTACATGGATCTGTGTATGAGAAAGGAGAGATGTAAAAGAATAATGAGAAAGGGGTTTGGGATTTTCCTAGCAACAAAATCGTGAGCAGTAGAACAGGTAGAGCAGAGGGGAAGACGGGAGTGAGTATCCCAAAAAGTCTCTGAGGGACTTTAAATTCTTAGTAACCTGTTTTCAGTGATGACAAAGCAACTTTAAAAGCCATTTTTATTACATCTTGGATAGGGTTCTGAGGGCTCTCCTCAGCTGGTTTGAGCTTTGGTATAGCTGGTAAGAGGACCTGGTGGGACCCGGTGCGGTCACTGACAGAAGAAGAGAGGAGTGAGTTGGTGGAGGGGTGCCTCACTACCTGCTACCTCAGCAAGGGGGCAATTGTCTGAGAACCGAGGTTTGGGTTTTGATTTAGAAATTGGAGGGGAGAAATCAGGTTGCTGAGGTGGGAGTGACAGCAGAGATTCTGGAGCAGAAGGCAGAGGGTGAGGATCTATTGGAGAAGCATAGTTCAGGATGTGAGAGAAGGAGGGAATTGGCCTGCCCATAGGGGAATCTCCTTTCACCCTTTTGAGCACTTGCAGAAGTTAAAAAGGTCACACAGAATTTGAGGATCTAGAGACCCATCTGGGGGTCATCAGTTTTGATTGTGTAATTGGTAATATGATCAATGCTGTGTACTGAATTTGATGAGGAGTTTGGATTCCACCAGGCAGCCCCTGTATGCTCACATCCCCATGACTTACAGAAGAAGTCGGCTTTTGCCCCACACAGCCATGGCTGTTTGTGGTTTTGATAGTCCGCCGGGAAAACTTAGTAATCTAGGCTAGCCAACCTGCATCTGGCTCGTGTGTCCCTACATCCATAATGTTTGTTTCCATTATCTATGGTACAGAAGGCATTTAACGGAATTTAGGTGGGATCCTCTTCTTCAGGGATATCCCAATAGGAACGACCTATAACCAGCTGACGAATATCTGGGTGGAGAGATGGCCACCAGGTCCCTAAGGGGGCTGTATGCGAGATAGATCATACTTCTTGTCTAGTAGGATTTGTGATTAGCCATTGCTGCTGTACGGGCTGATGAGCATTAGGACTACTTGTGGCCAAGGGGAGAATCTATAGCCTTATCCACCTGGTGAATACACCATTTGAAAGGGTTACCACTCTTTTCCAGTATCCAGCCAGAGTCTGGAGAGGGCGCAGGCTTGAGATGAGAGGCATGGATCCAGCAAGTGATTCCGTCTACATATACCACTGTAGGTGTTATAAGTAGCACCTGGTATGGTCCTTTTCAGCCGGGTTCCAGGGATGACACCTGATGTCGTCTTATGTAGACGAAGTCTCTTACTTGATATCCATGTGGAGTCCCCTCTTCCCCAGGGTGGTAGGCAGTGGCCAGCTGTTTCCACAGGTATCGCTGAGTTCTTTCAAGAGCTTTTAGTCTGTCAAGCAAGTATTTCTTGCATGAAACAGTGCATAAGGCAGGAACATACTCTAATCTTTTATGCCGGTCTCTAAGCTTAATTTCGTTTAGGTCTCTTTAATGGTTCTATTTATTTTTTTTTTCCTGTCCTGAGCTCTGGGGTCTATATGCACAATGTAACTTCCAATTAATCCCCAGGGTCCTGGCTAAGCTCTGACTCACCTGGGCCATGAACACCGTTCAATTAACAGACGCTATTACCTTAGGCAGGCCGTGTCTTAGAAAAATATCTTTTAGGATGTACTTGACCACCGTTTAAGCGGTTGTTTTTTTTTTTTTTTTTTTTTTTTTTTTGTGAGAAAGGATTCAATCCATCCTGAAATTGTATTTACAAAGACTAAGAGATATTTAAGTCCATACATTGCTGGCTTAATTTCAGTGAAGTCCACTTTCCAGAATTGTCCTGGTCTGGTTCCTCGTAGGTGCTTTCCTGCAGGAAGCTTGGAAGTGTAAGCATTAACCAATTGACAGAACCGACAGGCTTTTGTGAGTTATTTCCTTTCACTGTGAGTGAGTTAGTCGAAATCTCTGATCCTGATCCTTCAGGAATGCCTGCAGTTTCTTTGAACCAAGGTGAGTAAGTTGATGTACATTTTTTATGTAGTGTAGGGCTTTCTGAAATTGCAGGCTGGGCTCAGTGAAGTTGAGGAGTTCAGTGTCAGTGTTTTAAATGTTATAAAACGCTTGCTGATGCTAAAGGGTCCATTGGAATTGGGCATCCTCATTTAACAGAGGGTATAAAGGAGCCGCAAAGAACACAAACCCAGGTATCCATAACCTGCAAAAGCCAGCAGTCCCAAGAAACTCTCTGTGTTGTCCCCTGTTAGATGGCAGTGGTATCTGCACAACAGTTTGTTTTCTGGGCTCAGTGAGCCATCATTTACCGCCCCTAATGGAATACCCCAGGAAGATTACTTCTTGCTGGCAAATTTGGGCCTTTTTGGCCAAAGCTCTATACCCGAGTTCAGCAATTTCAGATAATTGTGCTTGGGTCCCAGACTCACAGTTTTACTTGGTGTTGGCAGCCAGTAGCAGGACATCCACATATTGAAGCAGAGTGACTTTGGGGTGCGTAGTTCTGAAGTTGTTGAGATTTCTGTGGAGGGCTAATCAAAGAGAGTGGGGGAATTTTTGAACCCCTGTGGGTGTTTAGTCCAAGTTAGTTGACCAGACGTTCCAGTTTCTGGGTCTACCCAGTCGAAAGCAAACAGAAACTGACTATCTTTATGCAGAGTCAAGCAAAAGAAAGCATCTTTTAATTCCAGAAGAGTATACCATTTTCACTCAGCTACAGCAAACGGTTTATTGGGGGTCCAGCATGCTGGGGCTAAGAGCTCACATGAAAAGAGTAGAGAGCCCTGAGAACAGCTTAAAGAGAGCTTATATACTTTTCTTGGAGAGGGCATGGAAAGAAATTTTTGATGGGTCAGGGCGAGTGGGTGGTTTGCATGCAACCAGGTGAGGGAGTACATTCTGCAGTTTGGCAGTTGGGGACAGCACATTCTGGGAACAAAATTAGCAAACAGTTCTCAAGATTTCAACAGTGTTTTGTTAAGCATACAGAAAAACAGGAAGTGACAAGTACCTATTGTATTAACCTTTCACCAAAGCAAAATGCAAAGTGAGCATGGAATACTAAAATCAACCATGTCCAGATTGCCTAATGCTCTGAAATGTCAATCCTATTGGTGTCTACATATTTGTTTCTTCCTAAGATTATACATTCAACTTCAACCATGTTGAAAATGTCTAATCCTATCACTCACCTTATATTTTGCCTGATTTTCTAATGTCTCTATTGATATCTTTTTCCTACATATTTTCTCCAGTTCATCATTGTGAATGACTTTTCACATGTGCTAATATTTACATTCACTCTCTAAACGAAACAATATTGCTAATGAACTTTTGGTCCGATTCCTATACTCACCCTTTTTACTAAACCTACCGACTATCTTTCTAATCCTACGGACTATTCATTTTTGACTGGATGTTCTCTTCTACATTCAATCATCCAAGGTACAAGGTCCTATGCCATTGCATATCGATTTATCTGAGACATCTGTGCAGAACATAATTCAAAGCTAAGTATCCCACTAAAGGGCCCAATGCCCTTCAGGGCTTCAAATCGTACCTAGATTTTCTGGTTTCATACTTATATTTCACCGATATATTCTTGTGAATATTGCAGGTTCCCAATACCATTATTCATTCCGCAGAATGATGCCTAACCCAAATAGAATATGTTATTAACACTAACCATACACTGTTCTCTCAATCTAACTTTACAGAAGAGCATAGACAGAGTTGGTCTTACAATACAGGCATTTAGGTGATCTTCCAATTGCTGAGAACCTCAAAGGTTGATGCAGAAATGATCCCAGGAGAAGATGTAGGCAGATATAAAGGACCTGATAGAGCAAAAGTCATCTTCCATTGCAAACAACCTGGTCAGGATGAAACAATGTGTCTGAATCAGCCTCTCTCTTCTTAATATAAAGAAGATGGACCAAACCAGCCCTGTGTGGAGAGCATCTCCTCGGTCCCTATGGTTTATATACCATTCTAACTTGTGAAAGTGCCACAGGAAGTAGGGGCAGCCACTATCTCAAGGAACCCTTGGAAGCCACTGTTAGGACAAAGTGGTTGCCAAGGCAGTGACCTCATTCCGTTCCTGAAGGAATTGACCTAAGTCACATCTTTGGTGATGGAACTCCCTGAACTTGTTATCCAGGAAGCCAGGCACACAGAGCCAGTCCCAGTCCCAGTCCCAGTTGGCTCACTTGTTTGGATTTACCAAGGACAGAGTCTGTCTTTCTTGATACCTAATGATTTGAGGATGGCCAAATGCAAGTAGAGCTCTGAAGACGGGCCTTTCCAGAGAAAGCAGGAAGTGGTCAGCCCAGGCTCCTGACAACTTCACAGAGTTGGACAAGGAGACCGGATCTGAGACAGGACAGGCCATTTCGGGGGAACATAGTATGGTCCACCAGTCAGAGGACACTCTGGAAAGTCACAGACTCACTTGGGGGAAGGAGGGGCCTTTGTGAATGTGGGTGTGAGTTTGTGGATTTGTCTCATCTTCTCAGAATAGGTAGGAAAGTCAGTATGTTTGGTTAGGAGTGGACTGTTTCTAGAAAGTCGTTTGACAAGGTGAGTGTTTCTATGTCTGTGTATCTCACTGTGTCCGTGGTTGAAAACATTAGAAATAAGAATTCATCAATGGATGTGTCCTGTCTAGTAGAAAGTTTCCCAGCATTCATCCTGCCCATTTTAGGAATGGATTGCAGGTTTCATTATTGATGGGCAACACCTACTATCTTCCCAAGATCCTGTTTTCTTCCTGAATTCTGGCCACTCTCCAGAATAGGCTCATGGTTTTGTGTCCAAGATATGTACGACCTCCAAGCTCTGTGACATGGCCATGTACTGGATAGCTGAAGGGAATGCGAGCATCTCAGAAAACTCAGATATCAGTGTGACCAGGAAAGTCTCAGTGGAGAAACCCTGCTTTGGGCCTTTTGCTAACCTATTTGCCTGTTGCCATGAATATCAGGAAGGTCTTTGCCTCAGGCCAGCCCTTTGTGAATCCTGAAGAAAACTGTTTTCAAATGGTAATGAATGGGCATCACCTGTGGCTCTTTGCTTAAATGCTTTGTAAAGGGATGTGTCTGAATCTGCCTCTTTGCCCTGTGTGAGGTAGTGGCTTAGATTCTCAGCACCAGTTGGATCTAAAGAAAAATCCAATGTGTGCATCCAAAACCAAAATGCAAAAAAGATCAGTCATGGTGTATGAAGTCTCTCACCTTCCTCTTTTAGGTTCCTGACCTCCATCAAGTAAGAATAGGGATCCTTTGGGACAAATGAGTTCTTTCAAGCCCTGCAGAGATGATTGGGTTTTCTCATGACTCCAAATCACATGAAGAAACTATACCTGACAGTCAGTAGGCCTCAAATTGGAGAAGCAGAGCAGTATTAACGGCAGAACTATGTGATCAATCCTGGTTCACAGAAAGAGTGTCCAGGCTACCCTGTGGTTAGGCAAATGAAGGGAAAGAGACCTTATTTTGGAAACTCTCTTAGGCTGTGACATTCATGGAAACATCCAGCCAGAGGTTATGATGAATGTATATATGGAAGAAGATGAGGGCCTTGGGGGAGTGTTTTGGTTTTAATTGTGGTCATTTGTGTGGAGTTTGGAAGAGATGACTGGGTCCACCTGGGCTTGAACTCTGATGTGATTCCCCTCAGAGACTGAGTTCTGTAACTGACCTCAGAGAAGTAATTGCTTTGGAATGGAATATGTCTTAATCAGCCTCTTGGCCCTGTGTGAGGCTGTGGCTTTGATTACCAGCACCGTAAGGATCTAAAAAAAGATCCCATGTCTGCTTCCAAAACCAAAATGACCAAAATTGCAGTCATTGTTGATGAAGTCTCTCGCCTTCCTTTGTAAGGTTCTGAAAGAATAAAAGAAATTGAAATTGAAACGTAAAGAACCAGGTTCTGTAAAGTATCCAGGCTGCACTCAGAGCCTGAAATTCCTGTGGCAGTTAAGACAATTCCTGGAACTGCCCTTTAGATGTGTGTTGAAATCTTCCCTGACCACCTAGTTACTTAACAACCTCTTCTCAAAAACCGTGCAGCTCAGCACATATACATCTCAGGGCTTCAACCAATCATTTTAAATGTATACCCCTTCTCAGGGCTAACAAATAACACCCTGCCTGAACTATTCCCACCAATGAATGTGCAAATCATGTTTTAGAGTTGTTATTTGATTTTCCCACGGTATACGGTGATTTGCTAAAGGAAGCTATGATGTATGTTAAGTCCCTGCCCTCTCTAAAGAATGTATATAAAATCTGCTCATGTTGTTCTCGGGGCTCTTTGTTCCTTGCTCCTCTGAAGTGAGCTCTGAGCCCCAGCATGCTGGACCCCCAATAAACCCTTTGCTGTTTCATGAGAAATTCTCTTGGTGGTCTTTTCCTCCGACGTTCGGCCCACCTTTTCATCTGGAGGCCCTAGCTGAGAAATCCAGCAGTGACGAAAAAAAGACCCCAACGGACTCCTTTCAGAGTAAGTAAGGTGCCTCTTTCTGGTTTCAGGTTTCAGGTTAGGGCTTGGCAAAATGGCTGTCGGTGAAGAACATTAGCTCTCTGTGACGGTGGCTGACAGATGTGTCACAGAGCCACAGGCCACGTCCCTGGGGGACACTCAAGAGGACTCGGGAAACAGAGGATTAGTAGTTTCCTCAACTCGGTTATTTTTTGCTTCACGATTCGGTTTTCCAGCCCATCAGGTTTTGCTGGCTACTCAGTTTTGTTCATTGCCAGGAACTCATGTTGAGTTTACTGTCTGTCTTTATTGCCTAACCCATCATGTTTTGCCAGTTACTCAGTTCTAATCTTTGTCTTGGACTCATGTTAAACGTTTACTGTTTGTCTTTGTCTGTGTCATGTTTGTGTATTCACTGTCCCTGTTTGAGTAACTCCCATTATGGGACATTATGGGACAAAGCACTTCCATGCCCCTGTCCCTTAACCTTGATCATTGGACTGATGTCCGCTCAAGTACCAAGAATCTTTCTTTTTCAGTAAAATGCCGGACCTGGCAGACTCTCTGTGCTTCAGAATGGCCCATCCTAGGAGTCGGATGGCCCCCAGAAGAATCCTTCCACTTCCCTCTAATCCGAAAAGTCAGAGATATTGTCTTTCACCGGGGCCACGTGGCCACCCAGATCAACAGCCATATACCCCTTGCACCACGATCCTATCATTCCAACATTCTGCTCCTCCCCCTCTTCCCTCCATTCTGAGTCACAAGACTGGACACTCCTCTCTCTCCTTATCCTCTACCCTCGCTCCCCAACCCACAACATGTTCCAGATGATCCTCCCGCCGCTGACTCAGCCTCTCCGCCGCTAGAGGCAATTGGGCCAGACCCAAGCCCTCCAGGGGACTTCCCCGCAGCAGCAGCAGCCCCTGCTCCCCTGAAGGAAGCTGGGCCACCTAAAAAAACCCGCAGGAGATGGATAATAGAAAACTCGGAAGCCCCTGTGATGCTCCCTCTCCATCCCTACGGGCCCATGAACCGACCCAACTGGGACCCCAACACCTTTAAATGTAGGTAGCATCTGTCCACTTATCGCCGTTCTCTAATAGTGGGTCTCTGAGCGGCCGCCAGAGGGCCGACTAATTTGTCCAAGGTAAGAGAGATTATCCAAGGGCCTAATGAGTCTCCTTCTATGTTTCTGGAGAGAATTATGGAAGCCTATAGGAAATATACTCCTTTTGATCCTCAGGCAGAAGACCAAAAGGCATCTGTTGCAATGGCCTTTATCGAGCAGACTGCCCTAGATATTAAGAGAAAGTTACAATGTCTAGATGGATTATAAGATATGACCTTAAGAGATTTAGTCAGAGAAGCTGAGAAAGCATATTATAAGAGAGAAACTGAGGAGGAAAGGGAATAGAGGAGAGAGAGAAGGAAAGGGAACAAAAGAAGGAGAAAAGAAGCAAATGGCAGAGTAAAGCATTGCCTAAGGTTCGGGTCACAGCAGCAAATAGGCCAGAAGTTAAAAAGCAGGGATACATAAAGGGTTACCTGGGCCCACGCCAAAGGCTGCCCCTGGCCTCAAATCAATGTGCCCACTGTAATAAAAAAGAACACTGGGCCAAAGAGTGCCCCCAAAAGAAGCAGCCACGCCAGCCCGCCGTGCTGACTCTAGAAGAGGACTAGAAAATTCGGGGCTCAGATCCCCTTCCCCAGCTCATAGTAACATTTGAAGTTGAGGGGAACACAGTGAACTTTGAAGTGATTACAGGAGCAGTATACTCAGCCCTTAAGACTTCACTGGCCCCCCTATCAATTAAATGGTCCCTAGTTCAAGGGGCTAATGGCAGTAGATATCGGGCTTGGACAACTAAGATGAACATGGACCTCGGAAAGGGAAAAGTCCACCACTGTTTCCTAGTAATTCCAGAATGCCCGGCCCCATTGATGGGCAGGAATCTGCTTACCAAACTCCGGACTAGAATAACCTTTAAACCTAATGGTCCCCAAGTGGAGGTTCTATAGCGTTCAGTATAAACTCCCATAGTCACATCTTTGACTATGTCCGTAGAAGATGAACATCAACTCTTTGCGCCCCATAGGACTAATCAAACAGGCAAACTACCCCATAAATGGATAAAAGATTATCCTAATGCCTGGGCAGAAACTGCTGGGTTAGGTCTAGCCATCAACAACCTCCAATAGTAGTAGAATTAAAAGCCTCTTCGTCTCCAATTAGTGTTAAACAATATCCTCTAAGCAAAGAAGCTAAGGATGGGATAAGGCCCCATATTCATAAATACCTGGCTCTTGGGGTCCTAAGGCCCTGTCAATCAGCCTGGAACACCCCCCAGTACCAGTAAGAAAGCCAGGAACTGGGGACTACCGTCCTGTTCAAGACCTAAGAGAGATCAACAACAGAGTGCAGGACATTCACCCCACAGTACCCAATCCATATAATTTGCTTAGCACTCTGAATCCGTAGCTGAAATGGTACACTGTGCTGGACTTAAAAGATGCTTACTTCTGCTCGCCTCTACATAAGTACTGTCAGTTGCTGTTAGCTTTAGAGTGGATAGACCCAGAACCTGGAACATCTGGCCAACTAACCTGGACTAGACTCCCACAGGGGTTCAAAAAATCCCCCACTCTCTTTGATGAAGCCCTCCACAGAGACATCAATGACTTCAAAACTGCACACCCCGAAGTCACCCTACTCCAATAGTGGATGATCTTCTACTGGCAGCCGACACCAAGGAGACCTATGAGTCTGGGACCCAAGCACTATTATTCGAGCTTGCTCGGCTTGGATATAAGGCTTCTGCCAAAAGGCCCAAATTTGTCAGCAAGAAGTAATCTTCCTGGGTTATTCTCTCAGGGGTGGCAAATGATGGCTCCCTGAGCCCAGAAAAAAAACTGTTGTGCAGATACTGCCCCAATCATATAAGAGAAAACTCAGAGAGTTTCTTGGGACTGCCAGCTTTTGCAGGTTATGGACTCCTGGGTTAACATCTTTGGCTGCCCCTTTATACCCGCTGATAAAGGGGGATGCCCACTTCCAATGGACCCCTGAGCACCAACAAGCTTTTGATAATGTCAAAAAAAGATGCTGCTATCTGCTCCGGCCTTAGCACTCCCAGATGTAGAAAACCCTTCACTCTCTACATCGAGGAAAAGAAAGGAATAGCACGGGCAGTGCTCACTCAGTCTTTTGGACCTTGGAAAAAGCTGGTAGCGTATTTATCCAAAAAACTGGACCCAGTGGCTAGCGGGTGGCCCCATTGCTTAAGTGCTATAGCAGCGGCAGCCCTTCTAATAAAAGATGCTCATTAATTAACATTGGGACAGAAGCTAACCATTATATCCCCCCATGCCCTGGAGAGCATGATCTGTTAGCCTCCAGAGAGGTGGCTATCAAACTCCAGAATAAACCACTACCAGAGCCTCTTGCTTGACAAAGACAGAATAACGCTGGGACCCCCTGCTCCACTCAACCCAGCTACACTGCTGCCAGAAGAATCATCAGGACCCGTCACTCATGAGTGTCAACACATACTGGCAAGGAAACCAGTATACAACAAGACTTGAAGGATCAGCCACTGCCTCGCCCTGAAGTCGTATGGTTTACGGATGGCAGCAGCTTCCTCCAAGATGGTAAGCAGCAGGCTGGAGCAGCAGCAGTTAGCAAAACTAATTTCATCTGATACTCTGGTCTCCCAGAAGGGACATCAGTCCAAAAAGCAGAACTGATTGCCCTTATGAAAGCATTGGAACTAGCAACAGGCAAAAGGGCCACCATATAAACTGTTAGCCACTATGCATTTGCCACTGTTCATATGCACGGGACTATTTACCAACAATGGGGGCTATTAACCTCTGCCGGGAAAGAAATAAAGAATAAAGATGAGATCCTCCACCTTCGCTCAGCAGTGCAGGGCCATAAGGAACTAGCTATAGTGCACTGTCCAGGGCACCAGAAGAGAAACAATCCCGTGGCAGTTGGAAACAGAAGGGCAGATGAGGAAGCTTAATTGGCAGCCCTAAACGGAGTGACTCTGTTAACTTTTTTCACACCAGGGGGAACAAAAATCAGGAGACTTGGCCGCCCCGGAACATTCAGACAACTTATCATCTGAGGAGACAGATAGAGAACTCTGGGACCCTACAGAGCCAAGTTTACAATTTCAAAAAGCCTACCTTTATGTCAAAGATGTACACCAGCTCAACCACTTAGGCTCAAAGAAGTTATAAGCACTCTTAAAGGACCGAATAAAGGACTTATTATTGACTGACTCACAGAGGAAAAAAATAGCTGAGCTGGTGACTAGAGCTTTTCAAGTCTTCCAATTAGTTAATACTTTCCCATCCAAGAGTCCTGCAGGGATGCGCATACGGGGAACCAGACCAGGACAATTCTGGGAAGTGGACTTTACTCAAATTAAGCCAGCAAGGTATGGACTTAAATATCTCCTAGTCTTTGTAGATACTTTTTCAGGATGGGTCGAAGCCTTCCCCATGAAGAAAGAAACAGCTCAGATGGTGGTCAAATAGATCCTAGAAGACAGTTTTCCAAGGTTCGGCCTGCCTAAGGTAATAGGGTTTGATAACGGACCGGCATCCATGGCCAAGGTAAGTCAGGGATTTTCCAGGACCCTGGGGATTAATTGGAAGTTATCTTGTGCTTATAGACCCCAGAGCTCAGGACATATAGAAACGATGAATAGAACCATCAAAGAGACTTAACGAAATTAATCTTGGAGACCGGCATAAAAAATTGGACTATGCTCCTCCCTCATGCACTTTTTCGTGCAAGAAATACCCCTCCGCCTCTTTGTATAACCTCACCCCTTATGAAATTCTCTACGGTGCCCCTCCTCCATTAAGGGACCTAACCCCAACTCTGAGATTAATGATTCCTTCAACACCCCCTTGCTAGACAGACTTAAAGCCCTTGAACAAACCCAGCACCCAGCGATACCTGTGAAAACAGTTGGCCACTGCTTATCATCCTGGAGACGAGGGAACTCCACATTGATATCAAGTGGGAGACTTCGTCTACATGAGACAGTGTCAGGTGTCATCCGTGGAACCCTGCTGGAAAGGACCATGCCAGGTGCTGCTTATAACACCTACAGTGGTGAAAGTGGATGGGATCACTTCCTGGATCCATACCTCCCATCTCAATCCTGTGCCCTCTCCAGACTCTGGCTGGAAACTGGAACAGACTGGTAACCCTCTCAAGTTGCATGTCCGTGGTGTGGGTAGGGCTATGGATTCTTCCCCTGACCACCAGCAGTCCTAATCCCCATCAGCCTGTTCAGCAACAATGGCAAGTTTTATAAATCCTACTGGGCAAGTAGTGTGGTCTATTTCACATACAGCCCCCTTATGGACTTGGTGGCCATCTCTCCACCCGGATATTTGTCAGCTTGCCATAGGCCTCTCTGACTGGGATCTCCCTGACATAGTGGACCCCACACAGATGCCACTCAAACCCAAACCAGGAAAACATAGACCAACTTACCCCATGAATTATTGATGTCATCTCCCCCAGCTCAGGTGTAAACTAGCCAGTCTTGTGTATTAAGTGTGCCCAGCTGATTTCTGAAGTCACAAACAGGCCCAAACCTGTGGAGGACCCAGTGACTTTTATTGTAGATCTTGGGGTTGTGAACACACGGGACCTACATTGTGAAACGCAAACTCCCCAGACAGTATGATTTGGGTAGGATGAAATGACATCTGGATTGATCCCAATAAATGTGCCGCTATCCAAGTGGTGTCAAAAACTTGCTGTGGAAAAAATAGTCTATGTTACCCCCTCAATATAACTTTCACTTCCAAAGGAAGGGGCTACCTCAGAACAACATGGCCTATGGGAAATACTTGGGGAATGCGATTCTATATTAATGGCCCTGGTTATGACTTTGGTCTCTGGTTCACCATCCGGCTTAAAAAGGAAGAAAATCCCACAGCAATAGAGCCCAATCCCCTCAAGTCAGGAATTAAGCCTCCTCAACCTCCCATGCCTAGATCTACCAAAACCCCTCTACCATCTCATACTTCGCAGTTTCCATCTTTGCCTACTTCCCCAGTCCAGAGTACAGCTGACTCCTCCCCCTGGGAACTAATTAAAGGAACCTTTATGGTACTGAACTCCACACAGTCAGAACTCCTTGCATTTCAGCCCAGGTATTTGACAGCTCTGTACATTATTGTATAATGGTGCAGATACTCCCCAGGGTGCTCTATCATGATGCAGAATCCTTTGAAGGTCTACTAGGGGGACAACCAACCCGATTTTGCCGGGAGCCAGTGTCCCTTACTCTAGCCATCCTATTGGGGCTAGGAGCTGCTGCAGGAGTGGGTACAGGAACAGCTGATATGATCCATGGGTCACCACAAATGGCCTGATTAGAAACAGCAATAAATCAAGACTTGAAGACGTTAGAGACCTCCATCACACTTTTGCAGGAATCCTTAACCTCTCTGTCTAAAGTTCTTTTACACAACAGTCGAGGATTAGACCTCCATTTCATGAGGGAGGGGGGCCTCTGTGCTGTACTGAGAGAAAAATGCTGTTTTTATGCTGACCATACTGGAGTTGTAAAATAATCCATGAGTAAATTGAGAAAATTCCTTGTAGAGCGCCAGAGAGAAAGGGAGATTCAACAAGTGTGGTTTGAGTCATGATATACCCAGTCCCCCTGGTTAACTACACTCCTATCAGCCTTAGCTGGACCCCTGATCATGCTTATGGTGTTGATAACTGTGGGACCTCGTTTGCTTAACTACATAGTTTTCTTTCTCCAGGCTCAGATTGGGCAGGTAAAACTCATGGTAATCAGACAGAAATACACTTCACTGGCAGAAATAGAATGTGAGATCCCACAATAATTATGATTCATTACTTTTAAGATTAAAAGTAGGCAGAAAAAGGAGTGAGAAATAAAAGAATTAATGAAATTGAAATTGAAACGTAAAGAAACAGGTTTTGTAAAGTTTACAAGCTGTGCTCAGAACCTGAAATTCCTGTGTCAGTGAAGACAATTCCCGGAACTGCCCGTTAGATGTGTTGAAATCTTCCCTGACCACCTAGTTACTTAACAACCCCTTCCCAGAAACCGTGCATGTCAGCACGTATACATCTCAGGGCTTCAACCAATCAGTTTAAATGTATACCCCTTCTCAGGGCTGACCAATCACCCCCTGCCCGAACTGTTCCCGCACATGAATGTGCTAATCATGTTTTACAGTTGTTATTTGATTTTCCCACAGTATATGATTGTCGCGACCCCTTGCCCGCAAGGAAGACGCAACTCAGAAATCTTCTTTCAGCAGTTTATTCAGGCCTTGATTAAAGTATCTTCTAGTGACCCCCCTCCTCCCGAGCGCCCAAGCACAGTCTAATAAAGCCTCCCACGTACCAATCTTAAGCCGCCACTTGGATCTTTCTCATAGGGTAGCAAGGAATAGCGTGCCAACTCTCCATAAAAGGAGTTGCTTACTACAGGCCACAGTGGAAGCCAGCGCCATCTTCTAATGGCGGCCACAATCTACAACAATGGCTTACCACAGTTCCCCCTTCTATTTTATAAAACAATGCAGGCGAAAGTAGAGGTCCTATCCCACTGTGCAGAAGCGGCTGCAATGTATGGTTCAGTCCTAAGGAGGCGCCTTCCCCAGACCTGACCCCATATCAGCCGACGCCTTTTTTCGTAGGGCGGGGGCGTGGACGTCAAACCCGCATGCAATAGGACATGCTTTCCTTGAGGTCCGTTGAGGGATCACTCAAGTGCAGTGCTTTGCTTCGCATCCTGCATCTTGACGATGGCGAGAAGTAGGGCAACACAGGTTGCCTGGTAACAATAACAAATTTTTAGTTGGCAACACAATCCCTAAGCCCCAGAGGAAAGTAAAGAGTCTGTAGCCGAGAAGAAAGACCAGTCCTAAAACCCATCTGCGTGCAATGGTAACAAGACCTGCAGAGTGCAAGGGCTATTCAGTACTGGGGGAGAATAAGAAAGAGGACATGCCAATCCCAGTGCACTGTGAAATTAACTTGGGGTGCAATGGCCATGCCCAGAAAATCACTGTTTAAGATGCGCAAGCCTGATTTGTGGAGACATGCCATTTTCCAAGGCCGCAAGAGCCTATACAATCATAGCCTTCTCCTGTGTATGGCGAGTTTTAAGGTGACAGAGAAGCCACAAACAAAGTATAATACCGAAGCAACACATTGCCCCCAAAATGCCCACTCCCACCCACTCCTTAAAGAAGGAAAAGGCAGAAGATAGCCAACTGGTGAATTGACCCAAAGTCACTGGTTCGACACGGGTACTATTCAAAACAGCAATTTGAGTTAGTTGAGATTGGAGTAAGTTTTCTGCTTCCATGGACCAGGTTCCAGATAAATATTTCCCGATGATGTGGGAGGCATTCCTGGAATCATTAAATCTGACAGAGGTTATACATAAATTTTCACGTTGATCAACACAACCTAAATATACTAGATCAGACAATTTCTCAACTTGATCTTGAAGCAGATTTATCCTTTGATTAGCAGCCAGAATCCCAGATAAAATGTGTTGATTAATTCTACTTTGAGATTTACGTATGGTGGATGTTTGTTGAATAACCTCATTAAGAGTGGCAGCAGTTTGTACATGGCTGGCCATGGCTACTCCAGCTGTAACTGCTGCAGCAGCAGATACCACCACAGCTGTCACTATAACTGCCATAATACCAAAATCTTTACGGGCTCTAATCAGTTCAACAATAGGAAAAGATTCCGTATCCACAGTAACTGGGATCGGGACAAAGGTTGGAATTTTCATAATCACTGCTACAGTCCAAGAGCCATTCCAACACTCAGTTAAATAACAGGTAACATTAGAACAATTAAGCATCCCCTGTGATGTATCATTAGCCAAAAGAAACAGGAACGGAGATTGGAGACAGACTGCTGCAGAGGATAACGTAGCATTACTTAATTGTGAGTTATGTGAAATATTTCCAAGTCTCCTACCTCGATCCGAGTCTTGGATACTACCAGAAACATTAAACAACCAGCTTTTGACTCCTCGTAATTGAGCCAAAGTGGAGATATCAGCTGTGGCTTCCTTTTCATTGGAAATTAACCATTGAAACCAAGACCAACCTGTTCCTATAGAGTAATTACAGTTGGAAGAATTATATAAGTATCTTTTATGAGAGGGGGAAAGAGAGAAACACTTAGAGACCTGATGTTTCTCCCAAGAGTGATCTTGACAAGGCGTGAATGTTCGGGGGGGTATCCTGTTTGTTGATTAGCAAACTTGCCTTGTCCCAAAAGCATATCCTTATCCTAGGCAGGGCGTCTCGCTGCATGATTTTGAGCAGCTTGCTCTACTGCACCCTCTAGCATAAATGCTCTCCAATCCAAAATTTCCCTGGGGAGACACAAGCGCAGACTAGATTAGCCCAATCTGAAGGAGTCATACAAAATCTAGCAAGTCCCTCCACCTGAGTAAGGGTGAAAGCGGCATCCACGCCATAAGTGCGGACAGATTCCGCCAAGGTTTTAATTATCTTAAAGTCTAAAGGCTCATGATATCTTCCCCTGTTATTGTCCTGAAATACAGGGTATGCAAGTCCCATATCTGTATTAACTGTCCTCCAAACTTGCGCATGATAAGATCTCCCGGAATTTTGGCTCCCCCCCACATACGGGGGTGGGGCAACCGGCACCATATCTTTTTCGAGATATTCTACCTCCTCCTCCTCAGAGTGTTGTTGACCAATATTGGATCCCGTCCCCTTTTTACAGTAGGCCTGAGTGCCCTGTATCCCTTGTTTCTTTTTCTTCATTTTTATCTTGCGTAGTTGTTGTAGGAATATATCAAGGTCCTCAGAACTCTCTGAGCCGCTTGTGTTCGCAGGCGTTTTTAATTCAGCCAAGTCTGGGTAGAGCCTTCTCCTATTTTTAGTTTCAGGCTCTTTTGCCTTCTCACTACTCTTACTCCCAATGCTCTCTGCCACTTCACTATGTGATCCTTCAGACTTTTCCTCATGTAGTTGCTCAAGAACAGCTTGACCCTCACTCACAGCTTCCTGGCATTTACTATCTACTATACATCCTCTAACTAACTTACAAAGAGGTATAACACCACCCTCTAAGGTGCCTTGTTCACGAGCGAAATCTAGATCTTTCCCTAATTTGTCCCAGCTAGGTATAGTAAGGCTGCCCGAAAACGCAAACCACGGTGCAGCAATATCTGTCTTCTGTAAAAATCTCTGTAAAGTACTACGTTTCACTTCTAGTCCCTTGGAACGTAACAGGCCATGTAGGACCAGGAGAAGCGGACTTGAAGATGTGGCACCCATGACACAACAAAAGACACACAAAAAACAAAAGTGAAAGTACACAGTGCAGCTGCAATAAAATGTAACGCTCTCTCTTGCTTTACAGAGGAGCTGCCCCGCTTTGATCGTGGATCCCACTTACCTGGGACTAACCGGTGCACCACAACTGACTACTGAAAGTTCTGGTTCCCGGGTCTCGGCACCACTTGTCGCGACCCCTTGCCCGCAGGGAAGACGCAACTCAGAAATCTTCTTTCAGCAGTTTATTCAGGCCTTGATTAAAGTATCTTCTAGTGACCCCCCTCCTCCCGAGCGCCCAAGCACAGTATAATAAAGCCTCCCACACACCAATCTTAAGCCGCCACGTGGATCTTTCTCATAGGGTAGCAAGGGATAGCGTGCCATCTCTCCATAAAAGGAGTTGTTTACTACAGGCCACAGTGGAAGCCGGCGCCATCTTCTAATGGCAGCCACAATCTACAACAATGGCTTACCACATATGTTGATTTGCTAAAGGAGGCTATGATGTATATAAAGTCCCTGCACTCTCTAAAGATTGTATATAATATCTTCTCAAGTTGTTCTAGGGGCTCTTTATTCTTTGCTCCTCTGAAGTGAGCTTTGAGCCCCAGCATGCTGGACCCCAATAAACCATTTGCTGTGGCATGAGACAATAGGTGCTTGGGTTTTCTCATGTCTCCAAATTATATAAAGAATCTATACCTGACAGTCAGTAAGCCTCAAATTGGAGAAGCAGTGCAGTATTAGCGGCAGGGCTATTTGATCACTCCTGAATCAAAGGAAGGGTGTTCAGGCCACCCAATGCCCTTCTGGACTTCAAATATTACCTAGATTTCTGTTTTCATACTTATATTTCACCAGTATATTCTTGTAAATATCGCAGGTTCCCAATACCTTAATTCATCCCACAGAATGATTCCTAAACCAAATCGAACCTGTTATTACCCTTAAACATGCAATATTTCCTCAATCTAACTTAACAGAAGAAAAAGGATATTGTTGGTCTTACAATACAGGAATATAGGGGATCTTCCACCTGCTGAGAACCTCAAAGTTCCATGCAGAAATGATCCCTGAAGAAGATGTAGACACCTATGAAAGACCTGAGAGAGCAAAAGTCAACTTCCATGTAAAACAACCTGGTCAAAATGAAGGGATGTGTCTAAAAGCCTCTCTCTTCTTAATGTAGATTAAATCGACCAAACCAGGCCTGTGTGGAGAGCTGTTCCCGGGTGCCTATGGTTGATATACCATTCTATCTTGTGAAAGTGTCACAGGAAGTATGGGCAGCCTCCATCTCATGGAACCCTTGGAAGCAACTGTTAGGACAAAGTGGTTGCCAACGCAGTGACCTCATTCAGTTCGTGAAGGAAGTGACCTATCACACTTCCTTGGTGATGGAACTCTCTGAACTCGGGATCCAGGAAGCCAGGCACCCAGAGCCAGTCCCAGTCCCAGTTCCAGTGGTCTCACTTGTTTGGATTTACCAAGGACAGAGTCAGTCTTTCTTAGTACCTACTGAAGTGAGAATGGCCAAATGCCAGGAGAGCTCTGAAGAGGGGCCTTTTCTGAGAAAGCAGATAGTGGCTCAACCATGGCTCCTGACAACTTCACAGAGTTGGCAAAGAAGACCAGTTCTGAGATAGGACAGGCCATTTTGGTGGAACATAGTATGGCCCAAAAATCAGAGGAAACTCAGGATACTCACAGACATACTTGGGGGAAGGAGGTTCCATTGTGGGTGTCGGTGTGAGTTTGTGGTTTTGTCTCATGTTCTGAGAATAGGTAGGAAAGGCGGTTTGTTTGTTTGGACTGCAATGTTTCTAGAAAGTCGTTTGACAATGCGAGTGTTTCTATGTCTGTGTATCCCACTGAATCTGTTTTTGTAGACATTTGAAAAGCGAATGCATCAATGGTTGTGTCCTGTCTAGTAGAAAGCTTCCCCGCATTCATCTTGCCAAATTAAAGAATCAAGAGCTGATTGCCTTATGGATGGGCAACAACTATTATCTTCCTAAGTTCCTCTTTTCTTCCTGAATACTGGCCACTCTCCAGAATAGCCTCATGGTATTATTTCCAAGATATGTACCACCTCCAAGCTCTGTGACATGATCATGTACTGGATAGCTGAAGGGAATGAGAGCATCTCAGAAAACTCAGATATCAGTGCAACCACTAAAGTCTCAGTGGAGAAACACTACTTTGGACTTTTGTTCTGTTGTCCTGAATGTCAGGAAGGTGTTTGCCTCAGGCCACCCCTGTGTGAAACCTGAAGAAATCAATTTTCAAATGGAAAAGGATGGCCGTCACCTGTGGCTCTTTGCTTAATTGCTTTGGAAATGGATGTGGCTGAATCAGCCTCTTTGCCCTGTGTGAGGCAGTGGCTTAGATTCTCAGCACCTGATGGATCTAAAGAAAGTTTCCAAGTGTGCATCCAAAACCAAAATGGCCAAAAGAGCAGTCATTGTGGATGAAGTCTCTCGCCTTCCTCTGTAAGCTTCCTGACCTCCATCAAGTGAGAATAGGGATCCGTTGGGTCAAACCAGTTCTTCAAAGCTCGGCAGAGGCTAGCCAATAGGTGCTTGGGTTTTCTCAGGACACCAATTCACATAAAGAATCTATACCAGACAGTCAGTTGGCCTCAAACTGGAGAAGCAGAGCAGTATTAAAGAAGGGCTATTTGATCACTCTTGGTTCACAGGAAGGGTGTCCAGGCCACCCTGATTTTAGGCAAATGAGGGGCAAGGGAGCTTATTTTCTACACTGTCTTGGGCTGCGCCCGTCATGGAAACCTCTAGCCAGAGGTTATTCAGAGTGTCTATGTTGAAGAAGATGAGGGCCATGTGGGAGTGTTTTGGTTTTAATTGTGGTCATTTGTTGGTGGTTGGAAGAGAATCCTGGGTCCACCTTGGCTGGAATTCTTGTGTGATGCCCCTTAAAGACTGAGTTCTGGAACTGACCTCAGAGAAGTATTGCCATTAATTGTGTTCGGATTTTAGGCGGCCATGCATGAGAGTCGCCATTGGAAACTGAGATCTAAGCCTGGGGTGGCTATTCACCAAGCACTGTCAATCTCAGCCAGGACATCACATGATTTTATTATGAAAGACTTGGCAGCCATTGTTGACAGTCAAAACACACATGGACCTCACATTGTAGACCTCAATGGGCCTGGCTTCATGTGGCCTTTTGGCCACACTTTGGGAAGCCTTGCCTCTGAGAATTCTCCAGAGGTTTCCTTGAAATGTGCTTCCTAAAAATTTAATGGTTCCTGAATGAATTGAAACCCACAGTTTCTCCAACTTCATCCTTGAAAAATTTCTAGATAAATACCATGAAATTTTTGAAATTTCATGACCAGGTGGCACTGGAGAACCTTTGGATGTCCTGTTGTTGATCAAGAGTGTACCAGACAGTGCCTTCCTTGACTGGGTTTCATGAAAATGGTGTAGAACAGAGCTGCCAGTATGGTGGAGCCTACTGAGTAGTGGGCCCAGAGCTGTGGTGTGCATTTGTGTGATAAAACATCTGTGGTGGGGTCATGTGGATCTTACTTCGGCTTCCAAATGCTTGTGATTGACATGGTGCAGCCAGCAGACTTTTGTATATTAAGCCATCTTGTTAGATGGAGAGTTTTCAGGGCAATGTTCAGAATCAAGTTGCTACGGTCAAGGGGGCAAGCAATGTGGCATAGAAGCCTGATTGGTGCATTCTCCATCAGACTCTTACCCACCACACGTGACAGAACTCCCTCCAGCACTGTGTTCCAGTTGAACTCCTTGTATTTTGTGAAGCAAATACCAAACTCCCAGTGCAGCAACAAGAAACACAACAAAATTGGAGAATGATCAAATGGCTTCACAGTCTACACGGAAAGATTCTTAGACCCCAGTGGCCACAGCTTACCCACAAAGAGAGAATTCAGCACTGCTGCCTCATGTTCATTGGAAAATAAGAAACCATGTCCTCCATGTAACATAGATGCATACACAGCTTTGATGATCTCACTACAAAGGAAGCTAAAGCTCCTGAAAACAACATATATTTCAAGTGTACAATCTCAAAGACAGTTTCCCAGATGGCTTGAGGCCTGCACACTTCCATGTTTGTGGAGTGTTTACAGTCTCCATTACTTTTGGAAACTCCTCTACCACCTCCAGTGTTGTGAACTCCCGAGCATTTTCCATTCCAGATATGTATTCATAGATTTTCTAACTCTTCTCCTCTAATTGTATCTTACTTGGGGCGAAGGTAATGTCAAGGCATTGTTCTGGATGAGAGTGGGAAGATTTTTTTGTAGCACATATTTGCATACACATTGGATTCATTTTCCAATTATTCATTCAAAATATTTAATCCCTCATAGTAACCCACTCCCTACTAGACTCTGACTACAAATCCTAATATGATGGATAAAAATAGACCAAACCAAATTGAAATACAAGCAGTTCAGAGGATGCCAGGTGTACATTTGGACGTTCCTTTTGCATTATATATGGTAGGAGTTTTAAATCTAGTGAATTTTTTGTTGAAACACTTCTCCATGTGTTTTTAAAGTTAACAAATATGTGAATTCATGTCTCCATTTCTCTGTAGCCTAATCAGCACATATATTTTTATATGCACATATAGAATCCTACCTGGTACCACACGTACATTCTTGTGAGGTGGCTGACTTGGCAGATACAAATTGTAAGAAGAGATCACTCCTGTTAAACACTGTTGGAACTGAAAATTCAACCTATGCGTGAGTATCCTAGCTGAACAACATTATACATAAATTCATGTTCAGTAAAATGAATATTTTTAGATCTGTGGATGATATATATTACATGGTGAATTTCATTTGGCTTGTATATTAATATTTTTTAATTTCTGTGTGTGTATTTTAATGTCTGTATATATATGTTTTTTTCCAGAGTTTTCAAAATATGAAATAAATGTATCTTATTATGTACTCCCTAAATTCATTAATATTTAAGTGCGTATTTATAATCAACTTTTCATAAGATTATTCTAAGACATATTCATCCTCCTGAAATACGTATTTGTTTCCTAGTACTGAAAACTAAGTTCAGTGAATTGTGCATACATATCCTAATATTTTTACACTAATTGACCCAGGTTAATATAAATGCAAGTAGATTCCTATGGGATATGATGTGTATTTTGACGTTCATTTTTTTTCAACACTTGTACATTACTATTTCCTCAGTTTATGCACATCATAAGATATATATTTCATCCACAAGTTCAGAAATTTAAAGGCTTTTGTTTCACTTTCAATCACTTCCTGCTTCAGAACACATGTATTCCTCCAGGTTACATGACTGGTTTTCATGAGACTTCTTTCCAAACACATTATTTTCGATTTCCACAATTACCTTTGAAGCAAAACTCACACATTCTTCATGATAAACCATAACCCTAATATTACCATTAGATGTATAACTGGTTTGAATGAATGGATATATATCAATATAAGGTTTCCTGTATATTTTCAGATATCAACTCGAACCATTATTTAAGTTGGAACCAGTTATATTATTTATTTACATTATGGTCTATTCATGCATTATTTCTATATTCATAGACACAGTGTACACCTATTTGTATTCAAAATACTAATTTACATGTCTTCAAAATACTGTTCCTAGAAATGGTGAAAGAAATACTCATGTCACCTGATCTACATATACATTTTATCACAGTAATATTCTGGAAACAAAAAGCAAATGTCATACTTATGATTGTACTAAAGCCTAAATGGAAATTGAACATGGATTACTAAAATCATCCATGTCCAGGTTGCCTATTGCTCTCAAATGTCGATCCTATTGGTGACTACATATTTGTTTCTTTCTAAGATTATATATTCAACCTCAAACCTGTTGAAAATGTCTAATCCTATTACTCACCTTATACTGTGCCTGATTTCCTAATGTCTCTATTGATATATATTTTCCCCAGTTAATCATTGTGACTGCCGCTTAAAATGTGCTGATATTTACATTCACTCTCTACATGAAACCCTATTGCTAAAGACCATTTTGTCCAAATCCTATACTCACTCATCTTTCTAAAACTACCGACTATCTTTCTAATCCTACCAACTATCCCTTTTTGACTGCATGTTCTCTTCGACATTCAATCATCCAAGGTACAATGTCCTATACCATTGTATATTGATTTATCTGAGACATCTGTGCAGAAATTAATTCAAAGCTAAGTATCCCAATCAAGGGCCCAATGCCCTTCTGGGCATCAAATCTTACCTAGATTTCTGTTTTCATATTTATATTTCAACTGTATATTTTGTAAATATCGCATGTTCCCATAACCATTATTCATCCTGCAGAATTATTCCTAACCCAATCGAACATGTTGTTAACCCTAACCATACACTGTTCGCTCAATCTAACTTTACAGAAGAGCAGGGAAAGAGTTGATCTTCCAATACTGGATTGTAGGGTATCTTCCATCTGATGAGAACCTCAAAGGTCCATGCAGAAATGATACGTGGAGAAGAAGAAGGCAGCTATGAAGGACCTGAGAGAGCAAAAGTCATTTTCAATGTTAAACAACCGGGTCAGGATGAAGAGATGTATCTGAATCAGCCTTTCTCTTCTTAATGTACAGAAGATGGACCAAACCAGGCCTGTGAGAAGAGCTGTTCCCGGGTGCCTATTGTTGATATACCATTCTAACTTGTGAAACTGTCACAGGAAGTACGGGCAGTCTCCATCTACTGGGACCCTTAGAAGCAAATATCAGTACACACTTCCTTGGTGATGGAACACTCTGAACTTGGGATCCAGGAAGCCAGGCACCCGGAGTCAGTCCCAGTCCCAGTCCCAGTGGTCTCAAATGTTTGGATTTACCAAGGACAGAGTCAGTCTTTGTTGGTACCTACTGAAGTGAGAATGGCCAAATGCCAGGAGACCTCTGAAGAGGAGCCTTTTCTGAGAAAGCAGGTAGTGGCTCAACCATGGCTCCTGACAACTTCACAGAGTTGGTGAAGAAGACCAGATCTGAGACAGAACAGGCCATTTTTGGGGAACATAGTATGGACCACCAGTCAGAGGACACTCAAGATATTCACCAACATACTTGGGGGAAGGAGGTGCGGTTGTGGGTGTTGGTGTGAGTTTGTGGTTTTGTCTCTTTTCTGAGAATAGGTAGGAAAGACTGTTTGTTTGTTTGGACTGGAATGTTTCTAGAAAGTCGTTTGACAACGTGAGTGTTTCTATGTCTGTGCATTCCACTGTATCTGTGGTTGTAGACATTTGAAAAGCGAATGCATCAATGGTTGTGTCCTGTCTAGTAGAAAGCTTGCCAGCATTCATCCTGCACAATTAAAGAATGGAGAGAGGCTTGCCTTATGGATGGGCAACACCTACTATCTTCCTAAGTTCTTGTTTTCTTCCTGAATACTGGCCACTCTCCAGAATAGCCTCATGGTTTGGTTTCCAAGATATGTACCACCTTCAAGATCTGTTACATGGCCATGTACTGGATAGCTGAAGAGAATAGAAGCATCTCAGAAAACTCACATATCAGTGTGACCATTAAAGTCTCAGTGGAAAAACACTGCATTGGGCCTTTTGCTTACCTATTGTTCTGTTGTCCTGAATGTCAGGAAGATCTTTGCCCCAGGCCACCCCTTTGTGAAGCCAGAAGAAAAGAGTTTTCAAATGGAAATGAATGGGCATCACCTGTGGCTCTTTGCTTAATTGCTTTGGAAAGAGATGTGGCTGAATAAGCCTCTTTGCCCTATGTGAGGCAGTGGCTTAGATTCTCAGCACCTGATGGATCTAAAGAAAGTTTCCCAGTTTGCATGCAAAATGAAAATGGCCAAAAGAGCAGTCATTGTGGACGAAGTCTCTCGCCTTCCTCTGTAAGCTTCTTGACCTCCATCAAGTGAGAATAGGGATCCTTTGTGTCAAATCAGTTCTTCAAAGCCCTACAGAGGCTAGCACATAAGGGCTTGGGTTTTCTCATGACACCAATTCACATAAAGAATCTATACCAGACAGTCAGTAGGCCTCAAATTAGAGAAGCAGAGCAGTATTAAGAGCAGGACTATTTGATCACTATTGGTTCACAGGAAGGGAGTCCAGGCCACCCTGACTTTAGGCAAATGAGGGGCAAGGGAGTTTATTTGGAAAACTGTCTTGGGCTGTGCCCCTCATGGAAACCTCCAGTCAGAGGCTATGAAGAGTGTCTATGTGGAAGAAGATGAGGGCCATTTGGGAGTGTTTTGGTTTTAATTGTGGTCATTTGTGTGGTGGTTGGAAGAGATGACTAGGTCCACGTGGCTTGAACTCTGGTGTGATTCCCCTTACAGACTGAGTTCAGGAACTGACCTCAGAGAAGTATTGCCATGAATTGTGTTGGGATTTTAGGAGACCACGCATGAGAGTTGCCTTTGGAAGCTGAGATCAATGCCCAGGGTGGCTTTCCGCAGAGCATTGTCAATCTCTGCCAGGGCATCACATTATTTTATTGTGAAAGACTTTGCAGCCATTGTTGACAGTCAAAACACACATGGGCCTCACATTGTAGACCTCAATGGGCCTGGCTTCATGTGTCCTTTTGGCCACTCTTTGGGAAGCCTTGCCTCTGAGAGTTCTCCAGAGTTTCCTTGAAATGTGCTTCCTCAAACATTAATGGTTTCTGAATGAATTGAAACCCATAATTTCTCCAACTTCATCCTTGAAAAATGGCTAGATAAATACAATGAAATTTTTGAAATTTTCATGACCAGGTGGCACTGGAGAACCTTTCAATGTCCTCTTACTGATGAAGTGTGTACCAGACAGTGCCTTGATTGACTGGGTTTCATGAAAATGATGTAGAACAGAGATGCCAGTATGTTGGAGCCTGCTGAGTAGTGGGCCCAGAGCTGTGGTGTGCAGGTGTGTGATAAAACATCTGTGGTCGGGCCATGTGTATCTGACATTGACTTCCAAATGGCTTGTGGCTGACATTGTGCAGCCAGGAATCACTTATATGTCTGATAACTCTCCATATAAGGCATCTTGTTATATGGAGATGTTTCAGGACAATGTTCAGAATCAGGTGCTATGGTCAAGGGGACAAGCTATGTGGGATAGAAGCCTGGTTGATGCATTCTCCTGCAGACCCTCATCTATTTCATGTGACAGAACTCTCTCCAGCACTGTGTCCCAGCTGAATTCCTTGTATTTTGTGAAGCAAATAACAAACTCCCAGTGCAGCAGCAAGAAACACCATGAAAAGTGGAGGATGACCAAATGGCTTCACAGTCCACACGGGGAGTCACTTAGCCTTCAGTGGCCACAGTTTACCTACAAAGAGTGAATTCAGCACTGCTGCCTCATGTCCTTTGGAAAATAAGAAACCATGTCCTCCACGTCACATAGATGCAGATCCAGCTTTGATGGTCTCATTAGAAAGAAAGCTAAAGCTCCTGACAACAACATATATGTCAAGTGCCCATCCTCAGAGGCAGTTTCTAAGGAAGTCTTTAGGCCGGCAGAGCTGCATGTTTGATAGCGTTTACCTATTAGACCAGGATGCAAGAAAAGACCACTGACTCCAATTAAAATCAAGTTAAAGCAAGCTTATAATTTCCACTGCCCAGGTGGCCTCTCCCTCCCAAAACAGTGGGAACAAGACAGCCACCCAAATTTCCTACAGCCCAGGTTTATAACCCAGAATTTTACACTACAGGGGGGTTACAAATATCAGAACTCTGACAAGCATCACACGAATCGTAGTTTGTTTATATATATATATATATATATATATATATATATATATATATATATATATATATATTTTTTTTTTTTTTTTTTTTTTTTTTTTGCTGGCCCCAACATCAGAATTTATGAAAACCATTAGAACCTCAGAGAGGGTCATTGTCTGGCCAGGGAAGGCCAATATTTATGAGGTGTCAATAAAGTTTCATAGAGGGCTGTTCCTGGTCAAAGTGCCAGGCATGGGTGAGTTCAAGGCCACGGGCAGGCATTCCAAGCAGGTTCAGAATTTGGTGTAATTTATAGTTAAGCCAAAATTTTCTTTTCATGGCTTTGTGGCAAGATGGATCCAAATTTTAATAAAAGATCAGGTTGGGTATATCATTCCCCCCTTTTCTAATGTGTCCCTTTCAAATCTTTGATAGGGTAGGGGAAGAGCACTGAGGGAATTTTAATACCTCACGTAACAGTCTCCATATTTTTTGAACTCACACAAAACCAGTCTCCCTGATTTTACCTGACTTAATTAATTACTTAAAATGAAAGTCTATCTATTTTTGGCTCCATTGTTGTAAGAAGAGAGTCGTCACTCATTTTGGCTTCTTCTGAGCTGAGAGAGGGTGACATGAGGGGGCACAGCATGAGGGATATGAGTTGCCTTTTAGAAGTCAATTCGGTTGGAAGTCTGGTTGTGGTAGAACAGTTTGTAAAGTCATCTGGGGATGGGTTCTTCTATGAGAGAAACAAAAACCATGAGTACTGAATAAATGTTGCAGCAGCTGAAACATGTCACTGTATAGATGTCCCCTCATCTGTCTTCAATATCCCCAGTTATCAGGACTTTCAACTTAACTTTTAGTGTCACAGTTGTTTCACCCCATAAGATACAGTTTAATAATTTAGTGTCATCTGATCTTGCAAATTCCTTTTACTAGTATGACCTCTGTGTGTAATAGAGAAACCTTTAATTCTGTTATTCAGGGCTGGATAATCGTACTAGCAAACACCAAGCCTACCTGTGTAGGTTAGGAATATCTGTAGACCTTAAACAAAAAACTTCTGCCTCTGGTACCTCCTCTTGATAGTCTCTTTTTATACTCATCAGGCATTACTGTCTGAGAATCCTTCTTTGTAGCCTCCAGTCTTACTTATTTTGGGAGGCTACCATAACGTGTATACGTTAAAATATTATTATAACTATTATTTTTTAAAATGCCCAGGAATGGCTGTATTTGGGGTTTATCTGTCTTTGCTAAGAGTTTAAGATGAAGCAGTAAAACTGACTTTTGTTTCTATCTATTGTTAACAGTCAGCTGAGATTTTATGGGAGTCATTCCTGGGGAAACTTGAGAGCAGCTTCTCAGTTCTGCTAGTGCCATTTGCGCTAGGTGAGTCCAGGTCTTGCTTGACCATGTGGCTTCTCTCGGAAGCATCAGGAATATCTCCCTTCTCTGATGACTCTCTTCTTCGTAGAAAATGCACTGATTGGCTTTCTGTTCTCCAGTGGTCTCATTAATCTTCCTGATCAGGAGGTTATGTGGCTCAGAGTTGCAAAGTTCTTTAGAGAAGTATCCTGTTCCCTGGATACAGACTGACTCAGAGGGCAAGAGCCAAATATTTGTTTTATTGTCCCTTTTCATTTAAATTAAATTTTAAATCCTAATCTTAAACATTCAGCAAATAAATTTTAACAGCCTTATATTAAGAGTACTGTGCTTTAATGTCTATAATTTAAAATTATTTATCTTTTTATTATTTGGGATCTGTATTTTTCTGTCTGTCTTGTAGGTGATGACTTATTATCTTAAATTAACCAATGTTGTGTTCTAAAAGCAACTCTTTTGTAAAACACTAACAGGGAATCTTTAGTTAACTTATAAGGAAATTCAAAATAAAATTAACAAGAGTAAAAATACTTAGTTCGTGTAATAGCTACCCTGAATTTTAGGCTGAGTTATACATTATATCCCCTTTTTGAGATCCTAGTAATCTTGACAGAAAAACATAACTTTAAATTAAATAATATCTGACCTACTGCTTTCGTAGTTATTCTCACATGTTGTAAGATGAGACACAGAGCCTTATCTCAGGTAAGGCAGGGCTCTATATAAATCTTAAGTGTTTTAGTTCTAAAGCTGATCTTTGTTTTTTAAATATCATTTTACACAGTTTACATAAATTGTTTGAGGTCACATGAATATTAGCTAACACCATATGATATCAAATTTAAAACATGAATTAAAGAAAGGCTGAAAGTTTTTAACCTTTACATAGATTAGGCGCTCATTAACTTAAAAATATATTTAAATTTTTTCCCAATGTAAAAAGTAACATAAAACTTTATATATCTTATTGATAACAAGTAAATAAATCCCCAATATATATATATTTTTACCATACAACTTCAGAACACCAGCTTGATGAAATGCTCTTTTAAAGTTTCTACCTTACAGAATTGTATACCTGGAAGATATGAGCACATTAATAGCATCACAATGACATTGATGTTTTTACATTAACCAAGTTTAGCTTTTAAAGAAATGGCAGTAGAGTGCTCTAAAATAACAGTTCTTATTTAATCAGTTGTTTAATTTTTATGGTTGCTTGTTCTAGAAAAATAAAACTTTATAAACACAATGTTATGGGTAAACTTTTGTTTTAAGAAATTTGTGTCGCTTTATCACATGACTGATTTTTACAATCTTATACAGACTTTAGAACAAACTTATACAGACCTTACTAAATCAATCAGATATCTAACAAAATACTCATGAATGAGTAATCCCATATCAAATTTACTTCACTTATTTATCAAAATATTAGAGAAATGTATTGAACAGTGTAAACCATTTCTTTGTTAAAGGAAAAGTCCTAGAACCAAGGCATATTAGACATTTTATAGACATTAATATTTTATTAGATTTTTGAGCAGCTAGAAAAACTTGTAAGCTTAAATTTAAAGACGTTTATTGTTATTTGCTTATCCAAATTTAAAGTGAATCATTTAAATCACGTGAATTAAAGATCTTTGAATCCACTTTTTAAAATTTGTTTTTATGAGTGCTTTTTTTTAATGATCGCTCCTTATATATGTTAATTTGTATATCACATATATGATATACGAACATATGGATATATAGACATACAACACATAACAAAAGTGTGCACAAATAATAATAGTAAGGCCTTGTAGCTTTTCGCACGTGAAATCTCCATTGCAATGTTTCAAAACTCCACTGTTGGTCAAATATAGAACTGATCAGAAAAAATATTAACCTAGTTCTGTAAGATCAAAATAATGAGCTCAAAAAAAATACAGAATCTAAGGAAAAAAATGAGAGTCCTAGAAAAAATGACTGGCCAGTAATTAGTAAATACCATACGATATACCTTTTTTTTTCCCACTTAGACATCAGATCAGTCTCCTACTGAGTTTGCAGGGTTCTTTCATTTACATTTCAACATAAGTCCTGGCTGAGTTCTGGAAGGAGCTGGACAAAACTGCTATTCTAAGCAGACACCTCAGGCCTAAGGCACTTTAACCATAATTTTCAGGTGAGGATGTTGAATATTATGATACAATTTTAAGATACAATTCACAAAATTTTATACCTTAACATCTTTTTTGTCAACAGATACCATACTATGATTTACTATCCTTGTCCAAATTAATGCACTGATACACACTGTGACATTTTCCCAGGCTACCCAATTAAAAATTTGTTAAAAAAAAGACTGAATGATTGGGAAGTTACTTGCCAACTTGGAAGTAGAATTCTTTAGTTTTCCATTTTAAGTATTTAAGTTCTCTGGCATGAATTATCTGAAATCATAAACTAAAAAATTACCTAAACCCGACTTTTAACTTCAAGATTGTGCAATGCTTCAAAAACCCATTCAGATACCATATTGTTACAATAAAACATCATCCTTTAGACACACATTCAGCTAAGATCATTCCCAAGAAACAATTTATAATATCAACACATTATTGCACATGTCTTAAATGGCCAGAAACAAAGACAAAAGACAGACAGAATGGAGCTCCAGACTATGGCTGACAGGACAGAAGCCTTTAAAACAGCAGAAAAGAGAAAAATCTCCTACACCAGTGGCACGATATATGTCCCCACAAGGGCATCAGATGTTTTCACAGAGGGGGAACCTGAAATGCAATATCAAAGGTCTCCATGGTGACTTTACTGCATTTAGTGTCTCCTTTTTCTTTTTCTCTTTTTTAAGAAGACAGAGGTGGCATAATACTTACAGTGCAGGGAAGAAAGGAGGGAATTCACTGAAGCAACAGGACTTCGGCAGCTGCTGGGAGTCCCTCATTCCCGTCTTTTACTTACAGGATTAGCTCCTCTGGTTCGGTTCCACCCCAAGCACGCTGAATCTCCTAACATTTCAGTAGTCAGCTCTCAAAAATTCCAGGGTCAGGGGCGGTATCAAAATTTGTAACTTAAATTTCGGTTCCGGACCTTGAAGCCAATTAATACCAATTTAATATAAGGACAGGGTTTGAGAAAAAGTAAAAGGGAGGTTTACTGCTTTGCTAACAAAGGAGAAAAACAGGGGACTTTGTCCAAAGTTGTGACTCTCTTGATCTGGAGGGACAAGGGGTTTTAAAGGAGTTTCACTTGTTAACCTGGGAGATACTCAGTTATTAGGTCCCCAGCAGGCATTGCCCTCTGCCGTGGGTGTGCTCCAGACAGCCAGCTAGGGGCTTCTCTCATCCTGCTTAACAAAGGCGGGTATAGTGCATCACATTTCTTTAAAACACAGTCCAAAGGGGTGTCAGGCTTACATGATTTATTACCCATTTTCAAGTCCAATATCCTTAAGTTTTTACCACAGAAATCACACAACAAAACGCACAAAAACAAACAAATAAAAAACATTTAGAACACAGAACAAAACACACACACAAAAAAAACAGAAACTCGGCAAATAAACAGAAAACCAGAGGAGCAATGCAGCGTCTTTCTAAAGCTCCGGGGTAGGAGCTCCTGCATGCCAGTCAGCACCTCTCTACACTTTCAGAGGTATTCCCTACAGAACAGAACAGAGGAAAGAAGGATTCCTATTACTGTCCCAGACAAGAGTATATGTGAGCCTTCCCAGGCCACCTCTCTGTCATCAGAAGAGTACTACCTTAACCGGATATCAGATGTTATAAAGGCGCCTCTTACCTATGAAGGCCTCCTCCACCAGGTGCTTGATAATAGTTTTAGTGCGATGGTTCACTGCAGTGATCCACGGACTGAAGGCTCATTCCAAGGTTTTGGAACTTGGCTCTCCAGCCCGGAGTCCTGGAGGATAGGCCAGCTTCAGAATTTCCAGCAGTCTGGCTTTGTGATCTGGTCGGGTCATGTTGCTGGGGAACTCCAAAACGTTAGTCCAGGACACAAGAAAAGACCACTGACTCCAATTAAAATCAAATTAAGGCAAGCTTAATATTTCAAGCAGCCGGGCTGCCTCTCCCTCTCAAACTGGCGGGAACAAGACAGCAACCCCACCTTTCCTACAGCCCAGCTTTATAGCCCAGAAAGTTACACAAAAGGAGGGTTACAGAAAACAGAACATTGACAAGCATCACACTAATTGTAGTTTACATTTTTTTTCTGGCCCCAGCATCAGAAATTATGAGGACCATTAGAGCCTCTGAGAGGGTTGTTGTCTGGCCAGGGAAGGCGAATATTTATGAGGTGTCATTAAAGTTTCAGAATGGGCTGTTATCTGGTCAGAGAGCCAGGCATGGGTGAGTTCAAAACATGGTCAGGCATTCTAAGCAGGTTCAGAATTTGCAGTAATTTATACTAAAGCAAAAATTATCTTTTCATGGCTTTGTGGCAAGATGGCTCACAATTTTAATGAAAGATCATGTTGGGTGATCAACCCTGTCCCTTACTTTTGGAAAATCCTCTACCACCTCCAAGGTTGTGAACTCCTGAGCATTTTCCATTCCAGATATGTATTCACAGAATTTCTAACTCTTCTTCTCTAATTGTGTCTTACTTGGGGCGAAGGTAATGTCAAGCCATTGTTCTGGATGAGAGTGGGAAGAATATTGTGCAGCACATAATTGCATACACATTGGATTCACTTTCCAATTTTCCAATTGAAATACTGAATTCCTGACAATAACCCATACCCTTCTAGACGCTAACTACAAATACTAATATGATGGAGAAAAATAACCCAAACGGAATTGAAATATAAGCAGTTCAGAGGAGGCATGGTGTATATTGGACTTGCCTTTTGCAAGATAAATGGTAGGTGTTATAAATCTAGTCATTTTTTAATTGAAATTGTTTTATATGTGTATTAAAGTTAACAAATATGTGAATTCCTATCTCCCTTTCGCTGTAACCTATTCAGCACATTAATTTTTATATGCACATATAGAATCCTACCTGATATCACACGTACATTTTTGTGAGGTGCCTGACATTGCAGATACAAATTGTGAGAAGAGATCACTCCACCTAAACGCTGTTGGAACTGAAAATTCAAGCTAATGGTGAGCTTCCTAGTTTAATAACATTATACATAAATCCATGTTCAGTAAAATAAATATTTTTGGATCTGTGGATGATATATATTTCATGGTGAAATTCGATTGGCATATATAATTCTACTTTTGAATGTCTTTGTGTGTGTTTGTGTGTGTGTGTGTATATATATATACACACACACACACACAAACACACAATATATAAATCTCTAGATTTTTCAAAATATGAAATATATGTGTCTTATATACACTCCCTAAATTCATTCATGTTCATGTATGTGGATTAATATTCAACTTTTCACAAGATTATTCTCAGAAATATTCATCCACCTGAAATACATATTTGTTTTCTAGTACTGAAAACTAACTTCAGTGAAAGGTGCAAACAAATCCTAGTATTTCTACATTAACTGACCTAGTTTAACATCAATGCAAGTAGATTCCTATGGGACATGATGTGTATTTTGACATTAATTATTATTCAACACTGGTACATTACTATTTCTTCAGTTTATACACATCATAGGATATATATTTCATCCACTACTTAGCAAATTTATAGGCATTTGTTTCACTTTCAATCACTTCTTGATCCAGAACACATGTATTTCCCTATGTTTCTTGACTGGTCTTTTCATGAGACTTTTTTTCAAATATATTATTTTCGATTTCCATGATCAATTTTTAAGCAAAACTCACACACCCTTCATGATAAAACATAACCCTAAGATGACCATTAGATATATAACTGGTTGGAATGATTGATTGTGTATCATTATAACATTTCTTATATATTTTCAGATATCCATTCAATCCATTATTTAAAGTGGATCCAGTTATATTATTTATTCCCAGTATGGTCTATTCATGCGTTATTGCTATATTCATAGACAGAGGGTATACCTATTTGTACCCCAATACAAATTTATATGTTCTCAAAATATTGCTCCTGGAAATGGTGGAAGAAATACTCATGTCACGTGATATACATATACATTTTATCACAGAAATATTCTGGACACAAAAAGCAAAGGTCACACTTTCAATTGTACCAAAGCCTAAATGGAAAGTGAGCATGGATTACTAAAAACATACATGTCCAGGTTGCCTAATGCTCTCAAATGTCAATCCTATTGGTGACTACATATTTGTTTCTTCCTAAGATTATATGTTCAACCTCAAGCCTGTTGAAAATGTCTAATCCTATCACTCTCTTTGTACTTTGCTTGATTTCCTAATGTCTTTATTGATATCTGCTTTCCCTCATATTTTTCCCAGTTCATCATTATGACTGACTCTTCACATGTGCTGACATTTACACTCACTCTCTAACCGAAACCCTATTGCTAAAAAACGTTTTGTCCAAATCCTATACTCACTCTTCATTCTAAACCTAACGAGTACCTTCCTCATCGTACTGAATATTGCTTTTTGACTGGATGTTCTCTTCAACATTCAATCATCCAAGGTACAAGGTCCTATGCCATTGTATATTGATTTATCTGAGACAACTGTGCAGCACATAACTCAAACTAAGAATACCACTTAAGGGTCCAATTCCCTTCTGGGCTTCAAATCTTTCCTAATTTTCTGCTTTCATACTTATATTTCACCTATATACTCTTGTAAATATCGAAGGTTGCCAATACCATTATTCATCTCGCAAAATGATTCGTAACCCAAATCAAACATGTTATTAACCCTAAACATACACTGTTCCCTCAATATAACTTACAGAAAAGCAGGGCAGAGTTGGTCTTACAATATAGGAATGTAGGTGATCTTCCACCTTCTGAGAACCTCAAAGATCCATGGAGAAATGATCCTTGGAGAAGATTTATGCAGCTATGTAGGACCTGAGAGAGCAATAGAAATCTTCCATGGCAAACAACCTGGTCAGGATGAATTGATGGGTCTAAATCAGCCTCTCTCTTCTTATTGTAGAGAAGTTGGAAGAAACCAGGCCTGTGTGGAGAGCTGTTCCCGGGTGCCTAAGGTTGATATTCCATTCTAACTTCTGAATGTGTCACAGGATGTTGGGGCAGCCTTCATCTCATGGGAACCTTGGAAGCAACTGTTAGGACAAAGTGGTTTTCAAGGCAGTGACCTCATTCAGTTCCTGAAGGAAGTGACCTCTTCTCACTTCCTTGGTGATGGAATTCTCTGAACTTGGGATCCAGGAAGCCAGGCACCCAGAGCCAGACCCAGTCCTAGTCCCATTGGGCTAACTTGTTTGCTTTTCCCAAGAACAGAGTCAGTCTTTCTTGGTACCTACTGATGTGAGGATGGCCAAATGCCAGCAGATCTCTGAAGAGGCACCTTCCCTGAGAAAGCAGGTAGTGGCTCACCGCTGTCTCCTGACAACTTCACAGAGTTGGCCAAGGAGACCAGATCTGAGACAGGACAGGCCATTTCGGGGGAACATAATATGGCCCACCAGTCAGAAGACACTCTGGATAGTCACAGACCTACTTGGGGGAAGGAGGTGGCTTTGCCGCTGTGGGTGTGAGTTTGTGGTTTTTTTCTCATGTTCTGAGAATAGGTAGGAAAGGCGTTTATTTTTTTGTTGTGGAGTGGACTGTTTCTAGTAAGTCCTTTGACATTGTGAGGGTTTCTATGTCTGTGTATCCCACTGTATCTGTGGTTGTAGACATTAGAAAAGAGAATGCATCAATGAACTTGTTTTCTCTAGTAGAAAGCTTCCCCACATTAATACTGCCCAATTGATTAATGGACTTCACTTTGCCTTATGGATGGGCAACACCTACTGTCTTCTTAAGTTACTCTTTTCTTCGTGAATTCTGGCCACTCTACAGAATACGCTCATGGTTTTGTGTCCCAGATATGTAACACCACAAGGCTCTGTGACATGGCCATGTACTGGATAGCTGAAGAGAATGAGAGCATCTCAGAAAACTCAGATATCAGTGTGACCAGTAAAGTCTCAGTGAAGAAACCCTTCTTGGGCCATTTGCATACTTCTGATTCAATTACCCTGAATGTCAGGAAGGTCTTTGCCTCATGCCAACCCTTTGTGAAGCCTGAAGAAAACCGTTTTCATATGGAAATGAATGGGCTTCACCTGTGGCTCTTTGCTTAATTGCTTTGGAATGGGATGTGTCTGAATCAGTCTCTGGTCCTTGTGTGAGGCTGTGACTTAGATTCTCAGCACCCAATGGATCTGAATAAAAATCCCATGTGCTTCCCAAACCGAAATGGCCAAAAGAGAAGTCATTGTGGATGAATTTTTTTGCCTTCTTGTTTTAGGTTCCTGACCTCCATCAAGTGAGAATAGGGATCCTTTGGATTAAATGAGTTCTTCTAATCCCTGCAGAGGCTAGCCCATATTTGCTTGGGTTTTCTCATGACTCCAAATCACTTAAAGAATCCATACCTCACAGCCAGTAGGTCTCCAATTGGAGAAGCAGAACACTTTAACAGCAGTAATATTTGATCACTCCTGGTTCACAGGAGGAGTGTCCAGGCCACCATGATTTTAGGCAAATGAGGGGCAAGTGATCTTATTTTGGACACTTTCTTAGGCTGTGCCCCTCATAGAAATCTCCAGCCAGAGGTTATGATGAGTGTCTTTATGGAAGAAGATGAGGGCCCTGTGGGAGTGTTTTGATTTTAATTGCGGTCATTTTTGTGGTGGTTGGAAAGAATGACTGGGTCCACCTGAGCTTGAACTCTGGTGTGATTCCCCTTAGAGACTGAGTTCTAGAACTGAACTCAGAGAAGTATTGCCAAGAATCGTGTTTAGATTTTAGAAGGCCATGCATGAGACTCACCCATGAAAACTGAGATCTAGGCCCAGGGTGTCTTTCCACAAAACAATGGGAATCTCAGGCAGGATATCACATGATTTTATTCTGAAAGATTGGCAGGTATAGTTGAGAGTCAAAACACACATGGACCTCACATTGTAGACCTCAATTTGCTTTGGCAACTTTTTGGCAACTCTTTGAGAAGCCTTGCCTGTGAGTGTTCTCCAAAGCTTTCATTGAAATGAGCTTTCTCAACACTTAATGGTTCCTGAATGATTTGAAACCCACAGTGCCTCCAACTTAATCTTTGAAAAATGGCTAGATAAATACCATGAAATTTTTGAAATTCCCTTGACCAGGTGGCACTGGAGAGACTTTGGAAGTCCTGTGGTTGATCATGTGTGTACCAGAGAATGCCTTGTTTTACTGGGTTTTATGTAAATGGTGTAGAACAGAGATGCCAGTAATTAGTATCCTGCTGAGTAGTGGGCCTAGAGCAGTGGTGGGCAGGTGTGTGATAAAACACCATGGTGGGGCCATGTGGATCGGCCATTGGCTTCCAAATGGATTATGACTGACATAGTGCAGAAATCAGACACTTATATGTAAAGGCATTTTTTATATGGAGAGGTTTCAGGGCAATGTTCAGAATCTGTTAACTATGGTTATTGGGTCAAGCTATGTTGGATAGAAGCATGGTTGGTGCATTCTCCTGCAGACCCTGACCCACCACACGTGACAGAACTCCCTCCAGCACTGTATTCTAGTAGAACTCCTTGTATTTGGTGAAGCAAATACCAAATTCCCAGTGCAGCAGCAAGAAACACCACGAAAAGTGGAGGATGACCAAATGTCTTCAGAGTCCACACGAGGAGACACTTAGCCTCCAGTGGCCACAGTTTACCTACAAAGAGAGAATTCAGCACTGCTGCCTCATGGTCGTTGGAATATAAGAAACCATGTCTTCCAGGTCACATAGATGCAGACCCATCTTTGATGGTCTCACTACAAAGGAAGTTAAAGCTCATGACAACAACATATATTTCAAGTGCCCAACCTCAGAGGCAGTTTCCCAAGAAGTCTTAGGCCAGCAGAGCTCCATGTTTGTGGAGTGTTTACCCTGTTCTTTACTTTTGGAAACTCCTCTACCACCTCCAAGGTTGTGAACTCCCGAGCATATTCCATTCCAGATATGTATTCACAGATTTTCACACTTTTCTACTCTAATTGTGTCTTACTTGGGGCCAAGCTAATATCAAGGCATTGTTCTGAATGTGAGTGGAAAGATTTTTGTGTAACACATATTTACATACACATTCGATTCATTTTTCAATTTTCTATTTGAAATACTGAAGCCCTGAAACTAACACATACCCTACTATACTCTGACTTATAATTCTAATATGATGGTGAAAAATAACCCAAACAGAATAGAAATACAAGCAGTTCCGAGGAGGCATGGTGTATTGTTACAATTGGTTTTTGCATTATATAGTGTAGGAGTTATAAATCTAGTCAATTTTTTTTGTTGAAATAGTTCTACATGTGTTTTTAAAATTAAAAAAATATGTGAATTCCTGTCTCCCTTTCTCTGTAGCCTATTCAGCACATGTATTTTTATATGCACATATAGAATTCTACCTGGTACCACACGTACATACTTGTGAGGTAACTGAATTGGCAGATGCAAATTGTGCTAAAGGATCACTCCTCCTAAATGCTGTTGGAACTGAAAATTCAACCTATGGGTGAGCTTCCTAGTTGAATATCATTATACATTAATCCATGTTCAGTAAAATGAATATTTTTCGATCTGTGGATTATATATATTTCATGATGAATTTTGATTGGCATATATATTGCTACTTTTTTTTTCTTTTATTGGTTGCTCAAAACATTACAAATCTCTTGACATATAATATTTCTTACATTAGATTCAAGTGGCTTATGAACTCCCATTTTTAGCCCAAGTAGAGATTACAGAATCACATCGGTTACACATCCACATTTTTACATAATGCCCTATTAGTTACTGTTGTATTCTGCTACCTTTCCTATACTCTACTATCTCCCCTCCCCTCCCTTCCTATCTTCTCTTTTTCCCCCATCTACTGTAATTCATTTCACTCCATGTTTATTTTCCCATTCCACTCACAACGATATGTAATTTTGTGTAACAATGAGGGTCTCCCTCCATTACCATGCAATTTCCCTTTTCTCTTACTTACCCTCCCACCTCATGTCTCTGTTTAAAGTTAATCTTTTCTTCCTGCTATTGCTCCCTGCTCTGTTCTTAGTTGCTCTCATTATATCAAAGAAGACATCTGGTATTTATTTTTTAGGGATTGGCTATTTTCACTAAGCATAATCTTCTCCAGTGCCATCCATTTTTCTGCAAATTTTATGATTTTGTCATTTGTTAGTGCTGCGTAATACTTCATAGTGTATAAATGCCACATGTTTTTTATCCATTCATCTATTGAAGGGCATCTGGGTTGGATCCACAGTGTTTCAGTTGTGAATTGTACTGCTATGAAAATCGATGTAGTAGTATCCCTGTATTACTCTCTTTTAAGGTCTTCAGGGAATAGTCCGAGAAGGGCAATAGCTGAGTCAAATTGTGGTTCCATTCACAGCTTTCCCAGGAATCTCCATACTGCTTTCCAAATTGGCCACACCAGTTTACAGTCCCACCAGCAATGTACAAGAGTATCTTTTACCCCACATCCTTGCCAGCACTTGTTGTTTGACTTCATAATGGCTGCCAATTTACTGGAGTGAGATGGTATCTTAGGGTGATTTCGATTTGAATTTCTCTGACTGCTAGAAATGGTGAGCATTTTTTATGTACTTGTTGATTGATTGTATGTCCTCCTCTGAGAAGTGTCTGTTCAAGTCCTTGACCCATTTTTCTAATTGGGTTATTTGTTATCTTATTGTCTATTTTTTTGAGTTCTTTGTATATTCTGGATATTAGGGCTCTATCTGAAGTGTGAGGAGTAAAAATTTGTTCCCATAATGTATGCTCCTTATTTACCTCTCTTATTCTTTCTCTTGCTGAGAAAAAACTTTTCAGTTTAAGTAGTCCCATTTGTTGATTCTTGTTATTAACTCTTGTGCTATGGGTGTCCTATAAAGGAATTTGGAGCCCAACCCCATAATATGTAGATCAGAGCCAACTTTTTCTTCTATCAGACACAGAGTCTCTGATTTGATATCTAGCACCTTGATCCACTATGAGTTAACTTTTGTGCATGGCGACAGAAAGGAATTCAGTATCATTTTGTTGCATATGGATTTCCATTTTTCCCAACACCATTTGTTGAAGATACTATATTTCCTCCATTGCATGCTTTTAGCTCCTTTTTCAAATATAAGATAGTTGTAGCTTTTTGGATTAGTCTCTGTGTCCTCCATTCTGTACCATTGGTCCACCCGCCTGTTTTGGTACCAGTACCATGCTGTTTTTTTTGTTGTTGTTGTTTTATTTTGTTTTTTTAAATTAATTTTATTGTAGGTTGTTCAAAACATTACATAGTTCTTGATATATCATATTTCACACTTTGATTCAAATGGGATATGAGCTCCCATTTTTACCCCATATACAGATTGCAGAATCACATCAATTGCACAACCATTGATTTACATATTGCCATTCTGGTGACTGTTGTATTCTTCTGCCTTTCCTATCCTCTACTATCCCCCCTCCCCCTCCCCTCCCCTCTTCTCTCTCTACCCCCTCTACTGTAATTCATTTCTCCCCCTTATATTTTTCCTCCTTTCCCCTCACTTCCTCTTGTATGTAATTTTCTATACCCCTGAGGGTCTCCTTCCATTTACATGCAATTTCCCTTCTCTCTCCCTTTCCCTACCACCTCTCATCCCTGTTTAATGTTAATCTTCTTCTCATGCTCTTCGTCCCTACTCTGTTCTTAGTTACTCTCCTTATATCAAAGAAGACATTTGGCATTTGTTTTTAAGGGATTGGCTAGCTTCACTTAGCATAACCTGCTCTTATGCCATCCATTTCCCTCCAAATTCTATGATTTTGTCATTTCTTAATGCAGAGTAATACTCCATTGTGTATAAATGCCACATTTTTTTTATCCATTCTTCTATTGAAGGGCATCTAGGTTGGTTCCACAGTGTTGCTATTGTGAATTGTGCTGCTATGAACATGGATGTAGCAGTGTCCCTATAGTGTGCTCTTTTTAGGTCTTTAGGGAATAGACCGAGTAGGGGAATAGCTGGATCAAATGGTGGTTCCATTCCAAGCTTTCCAAGAAATCTCCATACTGCTTTCCAAATTGGGCACACCAATTTGCAGTCCCACCAGTAATGTACAAGAGTACCCTTTTCCCGACATCCTCGCCAGCACTTGTTGTTGTTTGACTTCCTAATGGCTTCCAATCTTACTGGAGTGAGATGGTATCTTAGGGTGGTTTTGATTTGCATTTCTCTGACTGCTAGAGATGGTGAGCATTTTTTCATATACTTGTTGATTGATTGTATGTCCTCCTCTGAGAAATTTCTGTTCAGGTCTTTGGCCCATTTGTTGATTGGGTTATTTGTTATCTCATTGTCTAATTTTTTTAGTTCTTTGTATATTCTGAATATTAGGGCTTTGTCTGAAGTGTGAGGAGTAAAGATTTGTTCCCAGGACGTAGGCTCAATATTTACCTCTCTTATTGTTTCTTTTGCAGAGAAAATCTTTTTAGTTTGAGTAAGTCCCATTTGTTGATTCTAGTTATTAACTCTTGTGCTATGGGTGTCCTATTGAGGAATTTGGAGCCCGACCCCACAGTATGTAGATCATAGCCAACTTCTTCTTCTATCAGACGCCATGTCTCTGATTTGATATCAAGTTCCTTGATCCACTTTGAGTTAACTTTTGTGCATGGCGAGAGAAAGAGATTCAGTTTCAATTTGTTGCATATGGATTTCCAGTTTTCGCAACACCATTTGTTGAAGATGCTAGCCTTCTTCCATTGCATGCTTTTAGCCCCTTTATCGAATATAAGATAGTTGTAGTTTTGTGGATTGGTTTCTGTGTCCTCTATTCTGTACCATTGGTCCACCCGCCTGTTTTGGTACCAGTACCATGCTGTTTTTGTTACTATTGCTCTGTAGTATAGTTTGAAGTCTGGTATAGCTATACCGCCTGATTCACACTTCCTGCTTAGCAATGTTTTTGCTATTCTGGGCCTTTTATTTTTCCATATGAATTTCATGATTGCTTTCTCTATTTCTACAAGAAATGCCATTCGGATTTTGATTGGCATTGCATTAAACCTATTGAGAACTTTTGGTAATATGGCCATTTTGATGATGTTAGTTCTACCTATCCATGAACAGGGTATATTTTTCCATCTTCTAAGATCTTCTTCAATTCGCTGTTTAGGGTTCTGTAGTTTTGAATGTATAAGTCTTACACCTCTTTTGTTAGGTTGATTCCCATGTATTTTATTTTTTCTGAGGATATTGTGAATGGGGTGCTTGTCCTCATTTCCATTTCAGAGGATTTGTCGCTGATATACAGGAATGCCTTTGATTTATGCGTGTTGATTTTATATCCGGCCACTTTGCTGAATTCATTTATTTGCTCTAATAGTTTATTTGTAGACCCTTTTGGCTCTGCTAGGTATAGAATCATGTCATCTGCAAATAGTGATAATTTGAGTTCTTCTTTTCCTATTTTTATGACTTTAATTTCTTTCGTCTAATTGCTCTGGCCAGTGATTCGAGAACTATGTTGAACAGAAGTGGTGAGAGAGGGCATCCCTGTCTTGTTCCAGATTTTAGAGGGAATGCCTTCAGTTTTTCTCCATTCAGAATGATGCTAGCCTGAGGCTTAGCATAGATTGCTTTTACAATATTGAGGTATGTTCCTGTTATCCCTAGTTTTTCTAGAGTTTTGAACATAAAGGGATGCTGTACTTTGTCGAATGCTTTTTCCGCATCTATCGAGATGATCATATGGTTCTTATTTTTAAGCCTATTGATGTGGTGAATAACATTAATTGATTTCCGTATATTGAACCAACCTTGCATCCCATGGATAAATCCTACCTGATGATGGTGCACAATTTTTTTGATATGTTTTTGTATCCGGTTCGCCAGAAGTTTATTGAGGATTTTTGCCTCTAGGTTCATTAGAGATATTGGTCTGTAGTTTTCTTTCTTTAGAGTGTCTTTGTCTGGTTTAGGAATCAGGGCGATGTTGGCCTCTTAGAATGAATTTGGAAGTTCTCCCTCTTTTTCATTTTCCTGAAATGGCTTGAAAAGTATTGGTATTAGTTCCTCTTTAAAGGTTTTGTAAAACTCTGCTGTATACCCATCCGGTCCTGGGCTTTTCTTAGTTGGTAGTCTTTTGATGGTTTCTTCTATTTCCTCAATTGATATTGGTCTGTTTAGGTTGTCAATATCCTCCTGACTCAATCTGGGCAAATCATATGACTTAAGAAATTTATCAATGCCTTCACTATCTTCTATTTTATTGGAGTATAAGGATTCAAAATAATTTCTGATAATCTTCTGTATTTCTGAAGTGTCTGTTGTGATATTGCCTTTTTCATCCCGTATGCTAGTAATTTGAGTTCTCTCTCTTCTTCTCTTCGTTAGCGTGGCTGAGGGTCTGTCAATTTTATTTATTTTTTCAAACAACCAACTTTTAGTTTTGTCAATTTTTTCAATTGTTTCTTTTGTTTCGATTTCATTAATTTCAGCTCTGATTTTAATTATTTCTTGTCTTCTACTTTTTTGCCGTTGTTTTGCTCTTCTTTTTGTAGGACTTTGAGTTGAAGTATTAGATCATTTATTTGTTGTTTTTTTTCTTTTTTTAAGGATTGAACTCCAAGCAATAAATTTTCCTTTTAGAACTGCTTTCAATGTGTCCCATAGATTCTGACATGTTGTGTCTGTGTTTTCATTTATCTCTAAGAATTTTTCAATTTCCTCCTTGATGTCTTCTATAACCCATTGATCATTCAGTAACCTATTTTTCATTCTCCAAGTGATGCATGATTTTTCCTTACTTCTTTTATCGTTGATTTTCAATTTCATTCCATTATGTTCAGATAAGATGCATGGTATTATCTCTACTCCTTTATATTGTCTAAGAGTTGCCCTGTGACATAATATAAAATCTATTTTTGAGAAGGATCCATGTGCTGCTGAGAAAAAAGTGTAACTGCTTGATCTTGGGTGGTATATTCTATATATGTCAATTAAGTCCAGGTTATTAATTATGTTATTGAGTTCTATAGTTTCCTTATTCAACTTTTCTTTGGAAGATCTATCCAGTGGTGAGAGAGGTGTGTTGAAGTCTCCCATAATTATTGTATGGTGGTCTATTAGACTCTTGAACTTGAGAAGAGTTTGTTTCATGAACATAGCTGCACCATTGTTTAGGGCATATATATTTATGATTGTGATGTTTTGTTGGTGTATGGTTCCCTTGAGCTGTATGTAGTGTCCCTCTTCATCCCTTTTGATTAACTTTGGCTTGAAATCTATTTTATATGATATGAGTATGGACACTCCTGCTTGTTTCCAAAGTCCATATGAGTGATATGATTTTTCCCAACCTTTCACCTTCAGTCTATGTATGTCTTTTCCTATCAAATGCGTCTCCTGAAGGCAGCATATTGTTGGGTCTTGTTTTGTGATCCATTCTACTAGCCTGTGTCTCTTAATTCGTGAGTTTAAGCCATTAACATTTAGGGTTATTATTGAGATATGGGTTGTTCTTCCAGCGATATTTGTTTATTTATGTTCCTAAACATGGTTTGTTTTCCTCTTTGATTATCCCCAGCCTTTACTGTACTCCCTCCCGCTGTTGGTTTTCATTGATATTTTCCATTTCCTCTTCCTGTAATATTTTGCCGAGGATGTTTTGAAGAGATGGTTTTCTAGCTGCAAATTCTTTTCACTTTTGTTTATCGTGGAAGGTTTTAATTTCATCTTCCATACTGAAGCTTAATTTTGCTGGATACACAATTCTTGGTTAAAACCCATTTTCTTTCAGTGTTTGAAATATGTTATTCCAGGATCTTCTAGGTTTCAGAGTCTGTGTTGAAAGATCAGCTGTTATCCTGATTGGTTTACCCCTAAATGTAATCTGCTTCCTTTCTCTTGTAGCTTTTAAAATTCTCTCCTTATTCTGTATGTTGGGCATCTTCATTATAATGTGTTTAGGTGTGGATCTCTTATGATTTTGCACATTCGGCATCCTGTAGGCTTCTAGGATTTGGGATTCTGTCTCATTCTTCAAGTCTGGGAAGTTTTCTCGTATTATTTCATTGAATAGATTGCTCATTCCTTTTGTTTGGACCTCTATACCTTCCTGTATCCCAATGACTCTTAAGTTTGGTCTCTTTATGTTATCCCATATTCTTGAATGTTCTGCTCATGGTTTCTTAACAGCTTTGCTGAGCTGTCTATGTTCTTCTCCAGTTGAAATACTTTGTCTTCATTGTCTGATGTTCTATCTTCTAAGTGTTCTACTCTGCTGGTAGTATTCTCAATTGAGTTTTTAAGTTGGTTTATTGTTTCCTGCATTTCCAGGATTTCTGTTTGTTTGTTTTTTATAACCTCGATCTCCCTGTATAATTGATCTTTTGCTTCTTGGATTTGTTTATGTAATTCATTTTCGAAGTGGTTGAAGTGGTCTTTCATTGTCTGATTTTGCTGTCTAATGTCTTCCTTGAGACTCCAGATTATCTGAAGCATGTATATCCTGAATTCTTTATCTGACATTCCATCTGCTGCAGATATTACCTCTTCTAAAGTTGAGTTGACCTGCATTGCTTGTGGTCCTTTCTTTCCTTTTCTTTTCATACTGATCGCGTTTCTTTCTGCTTTGTGAAACTGTTGTGTTATTGATTTTTCCCCCTATATATTTATATTGCTCTTGTATAGTTGCAAAGTTTCCCTCGCAGGCTTTGGCGGTGGTTCTGCCCCTCCTCCAATTGGGGCAATGTGCCTACCACGCCGGCAGGTCGCTGTGCCTGTACTTTCGGTGGGCCTGTTCTTTCGGTGGTCACAGGTCCCCCTATCTTGCAGGCGTGAGCAGCGGCTCTGCCCCTCCGCTGGCTTCTAGGCCTGTTCTATCTGTCGTTTGCAGTTCTGTCTACCTAACAGGCGCTGGTGGCTGCCATGCCCCTCCTCCAACCGGGGTGATATGTCAGACGGGCCACTGGGCCTGTTTTGTCAGTGGTCACGGTACCGCCTACCTTGCAGGTGCGTGGGGCAACAGAGCCCCTCCGCAGGTTCTGGGCCTGACCTGCCGGTGGGTCGCAGGTCATTCATTTTTTAGTTCTAGTAGTTTTTGTAGACCCTTTTGTGTCTTCTATGTTTAGAATAATGTCACCCGAAAATAGTGATAATTTACGTTCTTATTTTCCTATTTTTATGCCTTTTATTTCTTTAGTCTGTCTAATTGCTCTGGCCAGTGTTTTGAGAACTATATGGAATAGAAGTGGTGTAAGAGGGTATCCCTGTCTTGTTCCAGATTTTAGAGGAAATGCCTTCAATTTTTCTGCATTCATAATGATGCTAGCTGAGGCTTTGCATAGATAGCTTTTACAATGTCGAGGTAATTTCCTGTTATCCCTAGTTTTTCTAATGTTTTGAACATAAAGGGATGCTGTACTTTGACAAGTGCTTTTTTTGCTTCTAACGAGATGATCATATGTTTCTTATCTTTAAGTCTATTGATGTGGTGAATAACATTTATTGATTTCCGTATATTGAACCATCGTTGCATCCCAGGGATGAATCCTACTTGATCATGTTGCATAATTTTTTTGATGTGCCTTTGTATTCGATTCGCCAGAATTTTATTGAGGATTTTTGCATGTAGGTTCATCAGATATATTGGTCTGTAGTTTTCTTTCTTTGAGGTGTCTTTTTCTGATTTCGGAATCAGCGTGATGTTGGCCTCATAGAATGAATTTGGCAGAGCTCCCTCTTTTTCTCTATCCTGAAATAACTTGAAAAGTATTGGTATTAAATCTTCTTTAAATGTTTTGTAAAACTCCGCTGTATAGCCATCCGTTCCTGGGCTTTTCTTGGTTGGTAGTCTTTTGATTGCTTCTTCTGTTTCATCCATTGACATTGGTCTGTTTAAATTGTGTGTGTCCTCCTGACTTAGTCTGGGCAAATCATATGACTTAAGAAATTTGTTGATGTCTTCACTATATTCTATTTTATTGGAATATAGGTTTTCCAAATAATTTCTAATTGTCTTCTGTATTTCGGAAGCATCTGTTGTAATATAGCCTTTTTCATCCCATATGTTAGTAATTTGAGTTCTCTCTCTTCTTCTCTTCATTAGCATGGCTAAGGGTCTGTCGAACATATATATTTTTTCGAAGAACCACCTTTTAGTTTTGTTAATTTTTTCAATAGTTTCTTTTGTTTCAATTTCGTTGATTTCTGCTCTGATTTTAATTATTTCTTGCCTTCTGCTACATTTTCTGTTGTTTTGCTCTTCCTTTTCTAGGGCTTTGAGTTAAAGTGTGAGCTCATTTATTTGTTCGGTTTTACTTTTTTTCAGGAATGACCTCCAGGCAATGAATTTCCCTCTTAAAACTGCTTTCATTGTGTCCCATAGATTCCGATATGTTGCGTCTGTATTTTCATGTATCTCTAAGAATTTTTTGATTTCCTCCTTTATATCTTCTCTAACCCACTGATCATTCAGTAACATATTGTTCATTTTCCATGTGATGTAGGATTTTTCCTTCCTTCTTTTATCATTGATTTCCAGTTTCATTCCATTATGATCAGATAAAATGCATGGTATTATGTCCACACCTTTATATTTACTGAGGGTTGCCCTATGGCATTATATATGGTCTATTTTTGAGAAGGATCCACGTGCTACTGAGAAAAAAGTATATCCACTTGATGATGGTTGATATATTCTATATATGTCAGTTACATGTAGGTTATTGATTGTGATATTGAGTTCTATACTTTCTTTATTCAACTTTTGTTTGGAGGATCTGTCCAATGGTGAGAGAGGTGTGTTGAAGTCTCCCATAATTATTGTGTTGTGGTCTATTTCATTCTGGAACTTGAGGAGAATTTGTTTTTTGAACGTTGCAGCACCATTATTTGGTGCATAAATATTGATAATTTTTATGTTTTGTTGGTGAATGGTTCCTTTTAACAGTATATAATGTCATTTCTTATCCCTTTTGATTAAATTAGTCTTGAAGTCGATTTTATTCAATATGAGGGTGGCCACCCCTGCTTGCTTACGAGGACCATTGCATGGTATATTTTTTCCAAAACTGCACCTTCAGCCTGTATGTCTTTTCCATTCAGATGTGTCTCCTGGAGGCAACATATTGTTGGATTCGTTTTTAATCCAAGTTACCAGCCTATGTCGCGTTATTGGAGAGTTTAAGCCATTAACATTTAGAGTCACTATTAATATATGGTTTGTACTGCCACCCATAATTGATGATTCTTCTTTTTTTTTTTAATTTAGTTTGTTTCTCCATGATTAGCTTTTCCCCCACCCTCTGTCATTACTGAGGCACTTCCCACTGATGGTTTTGGTTGTTGATTTTCATTTCTTCTTCGTGTATTGTTTTGCTCAAGATGCTTTGCAATGCTGCTTTTCTGGCTACAAATTCTTTTAGCTTTTGTTTATCATGAAATATTTTTATTTCATTGTCATACCTGAAGCTTAATTTTGCTGGATACAGAATTTTTGGTTAGCATTCATTGTCTTTCAGTGTTTGAAATACGTTGTTCAAGGATCTTCTCGCTTTCAGCGACTGTGATGAAAAATCCCTTCTCAACCTTATTGGTTTACCCCTTAATGTAATCTGCCTCCTTTCTCTTAGAGCTTTTAATATTTTCTCTTTGTTTTGTATATTGGATATCTTCATAACGATGTGTCTTGGTGTTGATCTTCTGTGATTTTGAGTGCTCGGTGTCCTGTAAGCATGTCCAATTTGTATATCCGTTTACTTTGTATTTCTGGAAATATTTCTGTAATTATTTCATTCAATAGATTACTCATTTCATTGGTTTGAATCTGTGTACCTATCCAGATGACTCATAAATTTGTTTTTTTATGTTATCCCATATCTCTTGGATGTTTTACTCATGATTTTTTACCAGCCTTTCTGTGTTGGCTAGATTCATTTCAAGATGATATATTTTGTCTTCATTATCGAACATTCTGTCTTCTACTTACTCCACAGTGTTAGTGATACTCTTAATTGACTTTTTAATTTGGTTTATCGTTTCCTTCATTTCTAGAATTATTATTTGATTTTTTTATAATCTCTATCTCCTGATAAAGATTCATAACTTCTTCTTTTATCTGTTTATGTAATTCATTTTCAATGTGTTCTTTCACTGTTTGGATTTGCTGTCTCGTATCCTCTTTAAGTTTCCATTCCATCTGTCTAAGGTATTCCTTGAGTTCTTTATATGACCATTTTTCTGATGACTATAGGTCCTCTTGAATATTTAGGCTGTCCTTCATTGTTTGTACTTATTTTCTTCCTTGATTTTTTGTGCTGCTCATGTTACTTCTTGCTCTGTTTCACTGCTGAGTTACTGTTTACTCTTATAATTTTATTTGATGCTTGGGAGGAAAGATATTAGAAGGAAAGGGAAGAAGTCACTAAAGAGAATGAGAGTAGGCAGGTAGAACTAAAGGAAGGGGAAATAAGAAAATTGAAAAGAAACGTTAAGACAAAAGAAAAAAATAGAAAAGAAAGAAAGAAAGAAAAAAATTTAAAAATAATGATCATTTAAAAAATGAATATTAAAATTTAAAATAATAATAATAATAATAAAATAAAAATATTTTAAAAATGAAAACATTTTAAAACGTTAAAGTACAACAACAACAAAAAAAATGAATTCACATAAAGAATCTAAATGCCACACTCAGTAGGCCTCAAGTTGGAGAAGCAGAGCAGTATTAAGGGCAGGCCTATTTTTTCACTTCTGTTTCACAGGAAGGGATTCCAGGCCACCCTGATTTTAGGCAAATGAGGGGCAAGGGAGCTTATTTTGGACACGGATGTGGGCTGTGTACCTCATGGAAGCCTCCAGCCGGAGGTTATGATGAGTGTCTACATGGAAGAAGATGAGGGCCATGTTGGGGTGTTTTTTTTTTAGCTGTGAACATTTGTATGGCGGTAGGAAGAGAAGACTGGGTCCACCTGGGCTTGAACTCTTGTGTGATTCAACATAGAGACTGAGATCTGGAATTGACCTCAGAGAAGTATTGCCATGAATTGTGTTGGGATTTTAGAAGGCCATGCATGAGAGTCGCCCTTGGAAAGTGAGATCTAGGCCCAAGGTGGCTTTCCACAGAGCAAAGGGAATCTCAGCCAGGATATCACATGATTTTCTTCTGAAAGACTTGGCAGCCATAGTTGAGAGTCAAAGGCTCATGGACCTCACATTGTAGACCTCAATGGGCCTGGCTTCATGTGACCTTTTGGCCACCCTTTGGGAAGCCTTGCCTCTGAGAGTTCTCCAGAGCTTTCATTGAAATGAGCTTACTCAACATTTAATGGTTAATGAATGAATTGAAACCCACAGTGCCTCCAACTTCATCCTTGAAAATTGGCCAGATAAAAACCATGAAATTTTTGAAATTCCCAAGACTAGGTGTCTCAGGAGAACCTTTGGATGTCCTCTAGCTGATCATGAGAATACAAGACAATGCCTTTATTGACTGGTTTACATGAAAATGGTGTATAACAGAGATGCCAGTAAGTTGGAGCCTGCTGAGTAGTGTTGCTAGAGCCGTGGTGGGCAGGTGTGTGATAAAAAATCTCTGGTGTTGCCATGTTTATCTGCCATTGGTGTCCAAATATCTTGTGACTGACATTTTGCAGCCACTAGACCCTTATATGTAAAAGCATCTTGTTATATGGAGAGGTTTTAGGGCAATGTTCAGAATCAGGTTGCTATGGTCAATGGAGCAAGCTATGTGGGATAGAAGCCTGGTTGGTGCATTCTCCAACAGAACCCGACCCACCACAACTGACAGAATTCCCTATAGCACTGTGTCCCAGGTGAACGCTTTTTATTTCATGAAGCAAATACCACACTCCTAGTGCAACAGCAAGAAACACCATGAAGAGTGGAGGATGACCAAATGGCTTCACAGTCCACATGAGGAGACACTTGCCCTCAGTGGCCACAGATTACCTACACAGAGAAAATTCAGCACTGCTGCCTCATGTTCATTGGAAAATAAGAAACCATGTCATCCATGTCACATAGATGCAGACCCAGCTTTGATGGTCTCACTACAAAGGAAGCTAATGCTCCTGACAACAAAATATATTTCAAGTGCCCAACCTCAGAGGTAGTTTCTCCAGATGTTGGGCCTGCAGAGCTTCATGTTTGTGGAGTGTTTACCCTGTCCCTTACTTTTGGAAACTCCTCTACCACCTCCAAATTTGTGAACTCCTGAGCATTTTCTATTCCAGATATGTATTCACAGATTTTCTAACTCTTCTCCTCTAATTGTGTCTTACATGGGGCGAAGGTAATGCCAAGGCATTGTTCTGAATGAGAGTGGGAAGATTTTTATGTAGCACATATTTGCATACACATTGGATACATTTTCCAATTTTCCATTCGAAATACTGAATCCCTGACACTAACAAATTTCCTTCTAGACTTTTACTTATAATCTTAATATGATGCAGAAAAATAACCCAGACAAAATAGAAATACAAGAGGTTCACAGGAGGCATGGTGTATAGTTGGATTTGCCTTTCGTATGATAAATGGTAGGTGTTATAAATCAAGCCAATTTTAATTGAAATAGTTCTCCATGTGTTTTAAAAGTTAACAAATATGTAAATAACTGTCTCCCTTTCTCTGTAGCCTATTCAGCACATGTATTTTTTATGCACATATTGAATTATACCTGGTATCACACGTACATTTTGTGAGGTGGCTGACTTGGCAGATACAAATTGTAAGAAAAGATCACTCCTACTAAACGCTGTTGGAACTGAAAATTCAACATATAGGTCAGTTTTCTAGTTGTACAACATAAATTGATGTTCAGGAAAATGAAAGGAAAATGAATATTTTTGGATCTCTGGATGATATATTTTTCATGGTGAATTTCAATTGGCATACATAATGCTACTTTTTAATGTCTGTGTGTGTGTGTGTGTATATATATATATATGTATTCACTCTCCAGATTTTTCAAAATATGAAATGTATTTGTCTGATTATACACTCCCTAAATTCATTCATATTTATGTATGTGGATGTATAATCAACTTTTCACAAGTTTATTCTCAGAAATATTCATCCACCTGAAATACATATTTGTTTCCTAGTACTGAAAACTAACTTCAGGGGATCATATGATGACAGCGAAAGGAGTGCATCAACCCCATGTGCAGCGTCACTGTGCAGGAGAATGAGGAATTTCCAGCAAAATTTGGGTGGTCCTAAACCTAGTGGAAGTATTTCCATCTCACGAGGATCAGCTACGGGGCTCAAACGTGAGTGATTTGTCTGCATGGAGCATCATGCTGCTTATTCAGCAAATCGCCCTGCGGGTAGAGTCTGTGGCGCGTGCTGGGAAGCAATGAGATAGCAACACAAATATTCAGTGGTGCAGATTCTGTGGGCTCCTGCCATCTGTACAATCACTGTGCTCATTGCTGAATTCTGGGTTTGAGACAAGGGAAATACACGGTCCAATTCGGTTTTCCACACCAGTCAGACCACAGAGGAAGCCAGGGGCCACCATCTTGGAGAGCTGACGTCACCATTCCTGTTTTCAACTGATAGCAGCTCATTCAGCTATAGAACAGGTAATCTCAGGCTGTCATTCGCCTGTGTCTTGGAGACAAATTACTCAGGCCTGCTCCTATCAGAACATACACCAAGCCCAGAGCGGCCGAATTCTGGCTCCTGGAACTGATCAGGCCCAGGGCTAAAGAACCTGCGGAAACTGCTTCTCGGTCTAGGTCTTGCTGAATACTGTGGAGGTAAATACCTACCGAGCCTTCATAGGCAGTGGCAACAGGATTGAGACGGGGCTTGTGAGGGCCGGTCAGGACTCACCCATTGCTTTGTTCATCCGGCAAAGGGAACGAAATGCTGCCATTCGCATGGGATACCAACATGTTAGAGATCTGAAGTCATCACAAAGTGGCGGAGGAGACAATTTCATCGATACCAGCAGTGAGAGAAACAGTTGGTCTCCTGGTAAAAAAAGTGAGTCACAAACACCCGAGTCTCTCTCACTCTGTCTTCAAGCTAGAGGGACAGAGCAGAAACACCGCTCACGGCCGGCACTGGCCCAGCGACCCGCAGGCGTGGAGGTCACGTCATCCCAATTGGAGTAGGGACTGAGCAGAGCCGCCGCCCGTGCCCGGAACAGGCCCATCGACCAGCAGGCTTGGTAGTCACGTCACCCCAATTGGAGTAGGGGCAGAGCAGAGCCACAGCCTATGCCCAGAACAGGCCCAACGACCCGCCGATGTGGTAGACACGGCACCCCTATTGGAGTAGTGGCAGAGCAGAGCCTTCTCCCGTGCCCATTACAAGCCCATCGGCCCACCAGCATGGTTGTTAGGTCACCCCAATAGGAATAGGGGCACAGCAGAGCCACCACCCATGCCCAGAACAGGCCCAGCAACCCGCCGGCGAGGTAGTCACATCACCCCAATTGGAGTAGGGGCAGAGCAGAGTGACCAACCTCGCCCACAACGTAGGCAACCGAACAGCGAAACAGGCCAAGTGGCCTGCGGGCACGGCAGACACATAACCCCATTTGGAGTAGGGGTAGAGCAGATCCACTGCCCGTGCCCACAAAATAGACAGACCTGCGACCGACCAGCAAAGAGGCTCAGCGTCCTGCCGGCATGGTAGACACGTCATCCCAATTTGAGTAAGGGCAGAGTAGAGCTGCCGCCCGCACCTGCAAGGTAGGCAGACCTGCAATGGATCAGCAGAACAGGCCGAGGTGTCTGTGGGCTTTGTAGACACGTCACACCAAATGGAGGAGGGGCAGAGCAGAGCCACTGCCCGCGCCCGCATTGTAGACAGACCTGCGACCAACCAGCACAACAGGCCCAACAGCCCGTCAGCGTGGTAGATAGATCACCCCAATTGGAGGAGCAGAACAGCCGCCCCCCGCTACTTCAAGGGAGACTTTTCAACTATACAAGAGCAATATAAGTATATAGGGGGAAAATTTCAAAAACACAACAGTTTCAACAAGCAGAGAGAAACGCGAGCAGTATGAAAAGACAAGGAAAGAAAGGACCACAAGCAATGCAGGTAAACACAATTTTAGAAGAGGTAATAGCTGCATCAGATGGAATGTCAGATAAAGAATTCAGGATACTCAGGCTTTAGATGATCTGGAGTCTCAAGGAAGACATTAGACAACAAAATCAGACAATTAAAGATCCCTTCGACAATGAATTACATAAACAAATCCAAGAAGCAAAAGATCAACTATATAGGGAGATAGAGGTTGTAAAAACAAACAGAAATCCTAGAATTGCAGGAAGCAATAAACCAACTTAAAAACTCAATTGAGAATACTACCAGCAGAGTAGAACACTTAGAACATAGAACATCAGACAATGAAGACAAAGTATTTCAACTTGAAAAGAACATAGACAGCTCAGCAAGACTGTTAAGAAACCACGAGCAGAACATCCAAGAAATATGGGATAACATAAAGAGGCCAAACTTAAGAGACATTGGGATACAGGAAGGTATAGAGGTTCAAACAAAAGGAATGAGCAACCTATTCAATGAAATAATACGAGATAACTTCCCAGACTTGATAAATAAAAAAGAATCCCAAGTCCTAGAAGCCTACAGAACGCTGAATGTGCAAAATCATAAGAGAGCCACAACTAGACACATTATAATGAAGATGCCCAACAAACAGAAAAAGGAGAGAATTTTAAAAGCTACAAGAGAAAGGAAGCAGATTACATTTAGGGGTAAACCAATCAGGATAACAGCTGATCTTTCAAAACAGACTCTGAAAGCTAGAAGACCCAGGAATAACATATTTCAAACACTGAAAGAAAATGGGTTCCAACCAAGAATTGTGTATCCAGCGAAAGTAAGCTTCAGGATGGAAGATGAAATTAAAACCTTCCACGATAAACAAAAGTGCAAAGAATTTGCAGCTAGAAAACCATCTCTTCAAAACATCCTCGGCAAAATATTACAGGAAGAGGAAATGGAAAATATCAATGAAAACCAACAGCGGGAGGGAGTACAGTAAAGGCTGGGGATAATCAAAGAGGAAAACAAACCATGTTTAGGAACATAAATAAACAAATATCGCTGAAAGAACAACCCATATCTCAATAATAACCCTAAATGTTAATGGCTTAAACTCACCAATGAAGACACACTGACTAGTAGAATTGAACAAAAAACAAGACCCAACAATATGCTGCCTACAGGGGACGAATTTGATAGGAAAATGCATACATAGACTGACGGTGAAAGTTTGGGAAAAATCATATCACTCATATGGACTTCGGAAACAAGCAGGAGAGTCCATACTCATATCAAATAAAATAGATTTTAAGCCAAAGTTAATCAAAAGGGATAAAGAGAGACACTACATACTGCTCAAGGGAACCATACACCAACAAGAGACAGCAATCGTTAATATATATGCCCCGTACAATGGTGCAGCTATGTTCATCAAAGAAACTCTTCTCAATTTCAATAGTCTAATAGACCACAATACAGTAATCATGGGAGCCATGAACACACCTCTCTCACCACTGGACAGATCTTCCAAACAAAAGTTGAAAAAGGAAACTATAGAACTCAATAACACAATTAATAACCTAGACTTATTTGAGATATGTAGAATATAACACCCAACATCAAGCAGTTACCTTTTTTCTCAGCAGCACATGTATCCTTGTAAAAAATAGATCATATATTATGTCACAGGGTAACTCTTAGACAATATAAAGCAGTACAGTTAATACCATGCATATTATCTGATCATAATGGAATGAAACTAAAAATCAATGATAAAAGAAGGAAGGAAAAATCATGCATCACTTGGAGAATGAACAATAGGTTACTGAGTGATCAATGGGTTATAGAAGACATCAAGGAGGAAATTTAAAAATTCTTAGAAATAAATGAAAATGCAGACACAACATACCGGAATCTATGGGACACATTGAAAGCAGTTCTAAGAGGAAAATTCATTGCTTGGAGTTCATTCCTTAAAAAACGAAACAACCAACAAATAAATGATCTCATACTTCATCTCAAAATCCTAGAAAAAGAAGACGAAAGCAACAGCAAATGAAGTAGAAGGCAAGAAATAATTAAGATCAAAGCTGAAATTAATGAAATTGAAACAAAAGAAACAATTGAAAAAACTTGACAAAAGTAGAAGTTGGTTCTTTGAAAAAATAAATAAAATTGACAGACCCTTAGAAATGATAACAAAGAGAAGAAGACAGAGAACTCAAATTACTAGAATAAGGGATTAAAAAAGAAATATCACAACAGATATTTCAGAAATACAGAAGATAATCAGAAATTATTTTGAATCCTTATACTCCAATCAAATAGAAGACAGTGAAGGCATCGATAAATTTCTTAAGTCATATGATCTGCCCATATTGAGTCAGGAGGATATAGCAACATAAACAGACCAATATCAATTGAGGAAATAGAAGAAACCATCAAAACACTACCAACTTAGAAAAGCCCAGGACCGTATAGGTATACAGCAGAGTTTAACAAAACCTTTAAAGAGGAATGAATACCAATATTTTTCAAGGTATTTCAAGAAAGTGAAAAAGAGGGAGATCTTCCAAATTCATTCTACGAGGCCAACATCACCCTGATTATTACAGCAGACAAAGACACTTCAAAGAAAGAAAACTACAGACCAATATCTCTAATGAACCTACATGAAAAAATCCTCAATAAAATTCTGGCGAATTGGATACAAAAAAAATATCAAAAAAATTGTGAATCCTGATCAAGTAGAATTCATCCATGTGATGCAAGGCTGGTTCAATATACGGAAATCAATAAATGTTATTCACCACATCATTAGACTTAAAAATAAGAACCATATGATCATCTTGATAGATGCAAAAAAAGCATTCAATGAAGTACAGCATTCTGTTATGTTCAACACTCTAGAAAAACTAGTGATAAGAGGAACATACCTCAATATTGTAAAAGCAATCTATGCTAAGCCTCAGGCTAGCATCATTCTGAATGGAGAAAAATTGAAGGCATTCTCTCTAAAATCTGGAACAAGACAGGGATGCCCTCTCTCACCACTTCTGTTCAACATAGTTCTCGAATCACTGGCCAGAGCAATTAGACAGACGAAAGAAATAAAAGGCATAAAAATTGGAAAAGAAGTACTTAAATTATCACTATTGCAGATCACATGATTCTATATCTAGCAGTCCCAAAAGGGTCTACAAAGAAACTAATGGAGCTAATAAATGAATTCAGAAAAGTGGCAGGATATAAAATCAACATGCATAAATCAAAGGCATTCCTGCATATCAGCGACAAATCTTCTGAAATGGAAATGAGGACAACCACTCCATACACAATATCCTAAAAAAATAATAATAATAATTAGGAATCAACCTAACAAAAGATGTGAAAGTCTTATACAATGAAAACCACAGAACCCTAAAGAGAGAAATAGAAGAAGATCTTAGAAGATGTAAAAATATATCCTGTTCATGGATAGGCAGAACTAACATCATCAAAATGGTGATATTACCAAAAGTTCTCAATAGGTTTAATGCAATGCCAATCAAAATCCAAACGGCATTTCTTCTAGAAATAGAGAAAGCAATCATGGAATTCATATTGAAAAATAAAAGACACAGAATAAAAAAAACAATACTAAGCAGGAAGTGTGAATCAGGCGGCCTAGTGATACCAGACTTCAAACTATACTACAGAGCAATAGTAACAAAAATAGCATGGTACTGGTACCAAAACAGGAGGGTGGACCAATTGTTCAGAATAGAGGACACAGAAACCAAGCCAGGAAACTACAACTATCTTATATTTGATGGAGGGGCTAAAAGCATGCAATGAAGGAATATAGCATCTGCAAAAAATGGTGCTTGGATAACTTGGAATCCATGTGTAAAAAAATGAAACTGAATCCCTTTCTCTCGCCATGCACAAAATATAACTCAAAATGGATCAAGGAGCTTGATATCAAATCAGAGACATGGAGTCTGATAGAAGAAAAAGTTGGCTACGATCTACATACTGTGGGGTCGGGCTCCAAATTCCTCAATAGGACACCCATAGCACAAGAGTTAATAACTACAATCAACATATGGGACTTACTCAAACTAAAAAGGTTTTTCTCAGCAAAAGGAACAATAAGAGAGGTAAATAGGGAGCCTAAATCCTGGGAACAAATCTTTACTCCTCACACTTCAGATAGAGCCCTAATATTCAGAGTATACAAAGAAGTGAAAAAAATAGACAATAAGATAACAAATAACCCAATAAACAAATGGGCCAAGAACCAGAACAGACAATTCTCAGAGAAGGACATACAATCAAAAAACAAGTACATGAAAAAATGCTCACCATCCCCAGCAGTCAGAGAAATGCAAATCAAAAGCACCCTAAGATACCATCTCATTCCAGTAAGATTGGCAGCCATTATGAAGTCAAACAACAACAAGTTCTGGTGAGGATGTGGAGAAACAGGTACACTTGTACATTATTGGAGGCACTGCTAATTGGTGCAGCCAATTTGTAAAGCATTATGGAGATTTCTTGGAAAGCTGGGAATGGAACTACCATTTGACCCAGCTATTCCTCTTCTCGGTCTATTCCCTAAAGACCTTAAAAGATCATGCTACAGGATCACTGCTACATTGATGTTCATAGCAGCACAATTCACAATAGCAAGACTGTGGAACCAACCTAGATGCCGTTCAATAGAAGAACGGAAAAAAAAAAATGTGGCATTTATACACAATGGAGTATTACTCTGCTTTAAAAAATGACAAAATCATAGAATTTGCAGGAAAATGGATGTCATTAGAGCAGATTATGCTAAGTGAAGCTAGCCAATCCCTAAAAAACAAATGCCAAATGCCTTCTTTGATAAAAGGAGAGTAACTACGAACAGAGTAGGGATGAAGAGCATGAGAAGAAGATTAGTATTAAATAGGGATGAGAGGTGGGAGAGAAAGGGATAGAGAAGAGAAATTGCAGGGAAATGGAAGGAAACCCACAGGGTTATATAAAATTACATAAAAGAGGATGTGAGGGGAAAGGGAAAAATAATACAAAAAGGGAGAAATTTATTACAGTAGAGGGGGTAGAAAGAGATGAGGGGAAGAGAGGGGAGAGGAGGAGGGATAGTAGAGGATAGGAAAGGCAGCAGAATACAATAGACACTAGTATGGCAATGTGTAAATCAATTGATGTGTAACTGATGTGATTCTGCAATCTGTATACGGGGTAAAAATGGGAGTTCATAACCCACTTGAATCAAAGTGTGAAATATGATATATCAAGAAATATGTAATGTTTAGAACAACCATAAAAAAAATTAAAAAAAAGGAAACTAACTTCGGTGAATGAGGCACGCGAATCCTAATATTTCTACAGTAACTTACCAAGTTTAACATCAATGCAAGTAGATTCCAATGGGACATGATGTGTATTATTACGTTAATTTTTATTCAAAACTGGTACATTACAATTTCATCAGTTTATGCACATCATAGGATATATATTTCATAAACAATTTAGCAAATTTATACGCATTTGTTTCACTTTCAATCTCTTCCTGCTTCAGAACACATGTATTCCTCCATATTTCTTGACTGGTCTTTGCATGAGAATTCTTTCCGAACACATTATTTTCGATTTCCATAATCACTTTTGAAGTAAACTTCACACACTCTTCATGATAAACCAAAACACTAATATTACCATTAGATGTATAACTGGTTGGAATGAATGAATGTATATCAATATAAGATTTATTGTATATTTTCAGATATCAATTCAATCCATTATTTAAAGTTGGAATCAGTTATATTATTTATTCACAGTATGGTGTATTCATGCTTAATCTCTATATTCATGGACACAGGGTACACCTCTTTGTATCCCCAATAATAATTTTATGTCTTCAATATATTGCTCCCAGAAATGGTGGTAGAAATACTCATGTCACCTGATCTACATATACATTTTATCACAGTAATATTCTGGACAAAAAATGTAAAGGTCACACTTATGATTGTACCAAAGACTAAATGAAAAGAGATCATGGATTACTAAAAACATCCATGTCCAGGTTGCCTAATGCTCTCAAATGTCAATCCTATTAGTTACTAGATATTTGTTTCTTCCTAAGTTTATATATTCAAACTCAACCCTGGTGAAAATGTCTACTCCTATCACTCACTTAATACTTTGCCTGATTTCATAATGTCTCTATTGATATCTGCTTTTCTACATATTTTCCCAATTTCATCATAGTGACTGACTCTTCATATGTGCTGACATTTACATTCACTCTCTAACCGAAACCCTATAGCTAAAGAATTTTTAGTCCCAATCCTACACTCATTCTTCTTTCTAAACCTACCGACTATCTTCCTAATCCTACCGACTATCCCTTTGGATTGGATGTTCTCTTCTACATTCAAACATCCAAGGTACAAGGTTCTATGCCATTGTATATCAAATTGTCTGAGACTTCTTTGCAGAATATAATTAAAAACTAAGTATCCCAATTAAGGGCCCAATGCCCTTCTGGGTTTCAAATCATACCTAGATTTCTGTTTTCATACTTATATTTCACCTCTATATTCTTGTAAATATCGCAGGTTCCCAATACCATTATTTATCGCACAGAATGATTGCTAACCCAAATCGAACCTGTTATTAACCCTAAACATACACTGTTCCCTCAATCTCATTTTACAGAAGAGCAGGGAGAGAGTCGTTCTTACAATACAGGAAAGTAGGGGACATTCCACCTGCTGAGAACCTCAAAGGTCCATTCAAAATGATACCTGGAGAAGATGTAGGCAGCTATGAAGGACCTGAGAGAGCAAAAGTCATCTTCCATGGCAAACAACCTGGTCAGGATGAAGGGATGTGTCTGAATCAGCCTCTCTCTTTTTATTGTAGAGAAGATGGACCAAACCAGGCCTCTGTCGAGAGCTGCTGCTGGGTGCCTATGGTTGGCATACCATTCTACCTTGTGAAAGTGTCACAGGAAGTAGGGGCAGACTCCATCTCATGGGACACTTGGAAGCAACTGTTAGGACAAAGTGGTCGCCAAGGCAGTGACCTCATTCAGTTCCAAAGAAAGTGACATAACTCATTTCCTTGGTGATGGAACTCTCTGAACTTTTGTATCCAAGAATCCAGGCACCCCGAGGCAGCCCCAGTTCCAGTGGGCTCACTTGTTTGGATTTACCAAGGACAGAGTCAGTCTTTCTTGGTACCTACTGATGTGAGGATGGCCAAATGCCAGGAGAGCTCTGAAGAGGGACCTTTCCAGAAGAAGCAGGTAGTGGCTCACCCCTTTTTCTTGACAACTTCACAGAGTTGGTCAAGGAAACCAGATCTGAGAGAGGTCAGTCCATGTCCTGAGAATAGGTAGGAAAGTTGGTTTGTTTGGTTTGGAGTGGATTGTTTCTAGTAAGTCGTTTGACCAGGCGAGTGTTTCTATGTCTGTGTATCCCAGTGTGTCCGTTGTTGTAGACATTAGAAAAGAGAATGCATTAATGAATGCCTCCAGTCTAGTATAAATCTTCCCATAATTCATTCGCCCAATTTATGAATGGACTGCAGCTTGTCTTATCGAGAGGCAATACCTTCTATCTTCCTAAGTTCCTGTTTTCTTCCTGAATTCTGGCCACTCTCCAGAATAGGCTAATGGTTTTGTGTCCAAGATATGTACCACTCCAAGCTCTGTGACATGGCCATGTACTGGATAGCTGAAGAGAATGGCCAGCCTTTCAGAGAACTCAGATATCAGTGTGAACAGGAACATCTCAGTGGAAAAACCCTGCTTTGGGCCTTTTGCTTACCTATTGTTCTGTTGCACTGAATGTCAGGAAAGACTTTGTCTCAGGCCACCCTTTTGTGAAGCCTGAAGAAAACAATTTTCAAATGGAAATGAATGGGCATCACCTGTGGCTCTTTGTTTAATTGCTTTGGAAAGGGATGTGGCTGAATTAGCCTCTTGGCCTTGTGTGTGGCTGTGACTTACATTCTCAGCACCTGATGGATCTAAAGAATAATCCCATGTGTGCATCAAAAACCACAATGGCAAAAAGATCAGTCATTGTGGATGAAGTCTCTTGCCTTCCTCTGTTAGGTTCCTGACCTCCGTCAAGTGAGAAAATGGATTCTTTGGGTCAAATGAGTTCCTCAAAGCCCTGCAGAGGTGCTTGGGGTTTCGCATGACTCCAAATCACAAAGAATCTATACCTGAAAATCAGTAGGCCTCACATTGGAGAAACAGAGCATTATTAATGACAGGCTTATTTGATCACTCCTGGTTCACAGGAAGGGTGTCCAGGCCACCCTGACTTTAGGCAAATGAGGGCCAAGTGAGCTTATTTTGGACACTTTCTTGGGCTTCGCCCCTCATGAAAATCTTCAGCCAGACATTACGATGAATGACAATATGTAAGAAGATGAGGGCCATGTGGGAGTGTTTTCGTTTTAATTTTGGTCATTTGTGTGGCGGTTGGAAGAAATGACTGGGTCCACCTGGGCTTGAACTCTGGTGTGATTCCCCTTAGAGACTGAGTTGTGGAACTGACCTTAGAGAAGTATTGCATTGAATTTTGTTGGGATTTTAGGAGGCCACGCATAAGAGTCACCCTTGGAACTGAGATCTAGGCCCAGGGTTGCTTTCCACAGATTTTTCAGTTCCTGAAAGAAGTGACCTCACCTCACTTTCTTGGTGATGGAACTCTCTGATCTTGGGATCCAGGAATTCAGGCACAAAAGCCAGGGCCAGTTCCAGTCCGAGTGGTCTCATTTGTTTGGATTTACCAAGGACAGAGTCAGTCTCTCTTGGTACCTACTAATGTGAGGATGGCCAAACGGCAGGAAATCTCTGAAGAGAAGCCTTTCCTGAGAAAGCAGGTAGTGGCTCACAGCTGGCTCCTGACAATTTCATAGAGTTGGCCATGGAGTCCAAATCTGAGACAGGAGTGGCCATTTCGGGGGAACATAGTATGGCCCAAAAGTCAGAGGACACTCCAGATAGTCAAAGACCTACTTGGCGGAAGGAGGTGCCTTTGTAGGTTTGGTTGTAGGTTTGTGGTTTTGTCTCATGTTCTGAGAATAGGCAAGGAAGGCAGTTTGTTTGGTTTGGAGTGAACTGTTTCTAGTAAGTCGTTTGGCAAGGCGAGTGTTTCTATGTCTGTGTATCCCACTGTTATCCATGGTTGTAGACATTAGAAAAGATATTGGATCAATGGATGTGTCCTGTTTAGTAGAAAGCTTCCCAGAATTCATCCTGCACAATTTATGAATGGACTGCGGCTTGCCTTATCAATTGGCTACACCTGCTATCTTCCTAAGTTCCACTTTTCTTCCTGAATTCTGGCCACTCTCCAGAATAGGCTCATGGTTTTTGTGCAAGATATATACCACCTCCAAGCTCTGTGACATGGCCATGTACTGGATAGCTGAAGGGAATGGCGAGAATCGCAGAAAACTCAGAAATCACTGTGACCATTAAAGTCTCAGTAGAGAAACCCTGCTTTGGGCCTTTTGGTTACCTATTGTTCTGTTGCCCTGAATGTCAGGAAGGTCTTTGCCTTTGGCCACCCCTTTGTGAAGCCTGAAGAAAACAGTTTTCAAATGGAAATGAATGGATCACCTGTGGCTCTTTGCTTAATTGCTTTGAAAAAGATGTGTCTCATTCAGACCATTGGCCCTGTGTGAGGCTGTTGCTTAGTTTCTCATCACCTGATGGATCTAAAGAAAGATTCCATGTGTACATGCAAAACCAAAGTGGCAAAAAGAGCAGTCATTGTGGATGAAGTCTCTCGTCTTCCTCTGTAAGGTTTGTGACCTCCATCAAGTGAGAATAGGGATCCTTTGTGTCAAATGAGTTCCTCAACGCCCTGCAGATTCTATCCCATAGGTGCTTGGGTTTTATCATGACTCCAGTTCACATAAAGAATCTAAAACCCACAGTCAGTAGTCCTCAAATTGGAGAAGCAAAGCAGTATTAATGGCAGGCCTAATTGATCACATCTGGTTCACAGGAAGGGTGTACAGGCCACCCTGAGTTTAGTCAAATTAAGGGGCAAGGGAGCTTATTTTTGACACTGGCTTGGGCGGAGCCCCTTATGGAAACCTCCAGCCAGAAGTTATGATGAGTGTCTATATGGAAGAAGATGTGGTCATGTGGGAGTGTTTTGGTTTTAATTGTGGTCATTTGGGTGGCGGTTGGAAGTGACGACTGGGTCCACCTGGGCTGGAACTCTGGTTTGATTCCCCTTAGATACTGAGTTGTGGTACTGACCTCAGAGAAGTATTGCCATGAATTGTGTTGGGATTTTAGGAGGCCACGCATGAGATTTGCCCTTGGAAACTGAGATCTAGGCCCAGGTTGGCTTTGCACAGAGCACTGGGAATCTCAGCCAGGTTATCACATAATTTTATTCTGAAAGGCTTGCAGCCATAGTTGAGAGTCAAAACACACATGGACCTCACATTGTAGACCTCAATGCGCCTAGCTTCATGTGATCATTGGCCACTCTTTGGGAAGCCTTGCTTATGAGAGTTCTCCAGAGCTTTCATTGAAATGAGCATCCTCACCATTTAATGGTTCCTGAATGAAGTGAAACCCACAGTGCCTTCAACTTCATCCTTGAAAAATGGCTAGATAAATACGGTGAAATTTTTTTAAATTTCCATGACCAGGTGGCACTGGAGAAACTTTGGATATCCTGTTGCTGACTATGAGTATACTAGACAGTGCCTGATGGACTGGGTTTCAAGAAAATGGTGTAGAGCAGAGATGCCAGTAATTTGGAGCCTGCTGAGTAGTGGGCATAGAGCTGCAGTCGGCAGGTGTGTGATAAATCATCTGTGGTGGGGCCATGTGGATCTTCCTTTGGCTTCCAAATTGCTTGTGACTGACATGGTGCAGCAAGCAGACCCTTATATGTAAAGGCATATTTTTATTTGGAGAGGTTTCAGGGCAATGTTCAGAATCACGTTCCTATGGTCAAGAGGCAAGCTATTTGGAATAGAACCTTGGTGGGTGCATTCTCCTGCAGACCCTGACCCACCAGACTTGAGAAACTCCCTCCAACACTTTGTCCCAGTTGGACTCCTTGTATTTTGTGAAGAAAATACCAAACTACCAGTGCAGCAGCAATAAACACCACAAAATGTGGAGGATGACCAAATGGCTTCACTGTCCACACGGGGAGACACTTAGCCCCCAGTGACCACAGTTTACCTACAAAGATTGAATTCAGCACTGCTGACTCATGTTCATTGAAACATAAGAAACCATGTCCTCCAGGTCACATAGATGCAGACCCAGCTTTGATGCTCTCATTACAAAGGAATCTAAACCTCCTGACAACAACATATATTTCAAGTGCCCAACCTCAGAGGCAGTTTCTGAAGAAGTCTTTAGGCCAGCAGAGCTCCATATTTGTGGAGTGTTTACCCTGTCCCTTACTTTAGTAAACTACTCTACCACCTCCAAGGTTGTGAACTTTTGAGCATATTAAATTCCAGCTATGTATTCCCAGATTTTTGAACTCTTCTCTTCTAATGATGAATTACTTGGGGCGAGGGTAATGTCAAGGCATTGTTCTGGATGACAGTGAAATATTTCTCCATGTTTTTTTTTTAATTATTTTATTTCATATTATTATTTTATTTTTTTAATTGGGTGTTCAAAACATTACAAAGCTCTTGACATATTATATTTCATACATTAGATTCAAGTGGGTTATGAACTCCCATTTTTATCCAAAGTACGGATTGCAGAATCATATCTGTTACACATCCGCATTTTTATAATGCCCTATTAGTAACTGTTGTATTCTGCTACATTTTCTATCCTCTACTATCCCTGCTCCCCTCCCATCTTCCCTCTCTACCCCATCTACTGTAATACATTTATATCTTTGTTTATTTTCCCATTCCTCTCACAACCTCTTATATGTAATTTTGTGTAACAATGAGGGTCTCCCTCCATTACCATGCAATTTCCTTTATCTCTCTCTTTCCGCCCCCCACCTCATGTCTCTGTTTAATGTTGATCTTTTCTTCCTGCTCTTCCTCCCTGCTCTGTTGTTAGTTGCTCTCATTATATGAAAGAAGACATTTTTATTTGTTTTTTAGGGTTTGGCTAGCTTCACTAAGCATAATCTGCTCTAGTGCCATCCATTTCCCTGCAAATTCAATGATTTTGTCATTTTTTAATGATGCATAATACTCAATGGTGTATAAATACCACATTTTTTTTATCCATTCATCTACTGAAGGGCATCTGGGTTGGTTCCACAGTCTAGCAATTTTGAATTGTGCTGCTATGAACATCGATGTGGCAGTATCCCTGTAATATGCTCTTTTAAGGTCTTCAGGGAATAGTCTGAGAAGGGCAATAGCTGGGTCAAATGGTGGTTCCATTCCCAGCTTTCCCAGGAATCTCCATACTGCTTTTCAAATTTGCCACAACAGTTTGCAGTCCCACCAGCAATGTATAAGTGTACCCTATTCTCCACATCCTCGCCAGCACTTGTTGTTGTTTGACCTCATAATGGCTGCCAATCTTACTAGAGTAGGATGGTATCTTAGGGTGGTTTTAATTTGCATTTCTCTGACTGCTAGAGATGGTGAGCATTTTTTCATGTACTTACTGATTGATTGTATGTCCTCCTCTGAGAAGTGTTGGTTCAGGTCCATGGCCCATTTTTTGATTGGGTTATTTATCATCTTATTGTCTAATTTTTTGAGTTCTTGGTATACTCTGGATATTAGGGCTCTATCTGAAGTGTGAGGAGTAAAAATTTGTTCCCATGATTTAGGCTCCCTATTTACCTCTCTCATTTTTTATCCTGCTGAGAAAAAAAAAACTTTTCAGTTTAAGTAAGTCCCATTTGATGATTGTTGTTATTAACTCTTCTGCTATGGGTGTCCTGTTAAGGAATTTGGAGCCCGACCCCACATTATGTACATCAGAGCCAACTTTTTCTTCTATCAGATGCAGAGTCTCTTATTTGATATCTAGCTCCTTGATCCACTTTGAGTTAACTTTTGTGCATGGCAAGAGGAGGGGATTCGGTTTCATTTTGTTGCATATGGATTTCCATTTTATACAAAAACATTTGTGGAAGATGCTATATTTCCTCTATTGCATGCTTTTAGCTCCTTTATCAAATATAGCATAGTTGTAGCTTTGTGAATTAGTCTTTGTGTCCTCTATTCTGTACCCATTGGTCAACCCGCCTGTTTTGGTACCAGTGCCATGCTGTTTTTGTTACTATTGCTCTGTAGTATAGTTTTAAGTCTGGTATCGCTATATCGCCTGATTCACACTTCCTGCTAGAATTGCTTTTGCTATTCTGGGTCTTATATTTTTCCATATGAATTCCATGATTGCTTTATCTATTTCTACAAGAAATGCCTTTGGGATTTTGATTGGCATTGCATTAAACCTATAGAAAACTTTTGGTAATTTCGCCATTTTGATGATGTTAGTTCTGCCTATCCAGGAACAGGGTATATTTTTCAATCTTCTAAGATCTTCTTCTACTTCCCTTTTTAGGGTTCTGTAGTTTTCATTGTATAAGTCTTTCACCTTTTTTGTTAGGTTGATTTTTAAGTATTTAATTTTTTTGACGATATTGTGAATGGAGTGTTTTTCCTCATTTCTGTTTCAGAAGTTTTGTCGCTGATATACAGAAATGCCTTTGATTTATGCGTTTTGATTGTATATCCTGCCACTTTGCTGAATTCATTTATTAGTTCTAGTAGATTTTTTTGTAGACCCCTTTGGGTTTTCTATGTATAGAATCATGTCACCAGGAAATAGTGATAATTTACGTTCTTATTTTCCTATCTTTATGCCTTTGATTTCTTTTGTCTGTCTAATTGCTCTGGCCAGTGTTTCGAGAACTATATTGAATTGAACTGGTGACAGAGGGCATCCCTGTCTTGTTCCAGATTTTAGAGGGAATGCCTTCAATTTTTCTCCATTCATAATGATGCTAGCCTGAGACTTAGCATTGATAGCTTTTAAAATGTCGAGGTTAGTTCCTGTTATCCCTATTTTTCTAATGTTTTGAACATAAAGAGATGCTGTACTTGGTCAAATGCTTTCTGCGTCTATCGAGATGATCATATGGTTCTTATCTTTAAGTCTATTGATGTGATGAATAACATTTATTGATTTTCGTATATTGAACCATCGTTGCATCCCAGGGATGAATCCTACTTGATCCTGGTGAAAAATTTTTTTGATGTGCCTTTGTATTCGATTTGGCAGATATTTATTGAGGATTTTTGCATCTAGGTTAATCAGATATATTGGTCTGTAGTTCTCTTTCTTTGAGTTGTCTTTTTCTGGTTTTGGAATTAGGGTGATGTTGGCCTCATAAAATGAATTTGGCAGAGCTCCCTCTTTTTCTATTTCCTGAAATAACTTGAAAAGTATTGGTATAAATTCTTCTTCAAAGGTTGTGTAAAACTCCGCTGTATAGCCATCCGTTCCTGGGCTTTTCTTGGTTGGTAGTCTTTTGATTGCTTCTTCTATTTCATCCATTGATATTGGTTGGTTTAAATTGTGTGTATCCTCCTGACTCAGTTTGGGCAAATCATATGACTTAAGAAATTTATCGATGTCTTCACTATTTTCTATTTTATTGGAATAATGATTTTCAAAATAATTTCTAATTATTTGATGTGCCTTTGTATTCGATTCGCCAGAATTTTATTGAGGATTTTTGCATGTAGGTTCATCAGATATATTGGTCTGTAGTTTTCTTTCTTTGAGGTGTCTTTTTCTGATTTCGGAATCAGCGTGATGTTGGCCTCATAGAATGAATTTGGCAGAGCTCCCTCTTTTTCTCTATCCTGAAATAACTTGAAAAGTATTGGTATTAAATCTTCTTTAAATGTTTTGTAAAACTCCGCTGTATAGCCATCCGTTCCTGGGCTTTTCTTGGTTGGTAGTCTTTTGATTGCTTCTTCTGTTTCATCCATTGACATTGGTCTGTTTAAATTGTGTGTGTCCTCCTGACTCAGTCTGGGCAAATCATATGACTTAAGAAATTTGTTGATGTCTTCACTATATTCTATTTTATTGGAATATAGGTTTTCCAAATAATTTCTAATTGTCTTCTGTATTTCGGAAGCATCTGTTGTAATATAGCCTTTTTCATCCCATATGTTAGTAATTTGAGTTCTCTCTCTTCTTCTCTTCATTAGCATGGCTAAGGGTCTGTCGAACATATATATTTTTTCGAAGAACCACCTTTTAGTTTTGTTAATTTTTTCAATAGTTTCTTTTGTTTCAATTTCGTTGATTTCTGCTCTGATTTTAATTATTTCTTGCCTTCTGCTACATTTTCTGTTGTTTTGCTCTTCCTTTTCTAGGGCTTTGAGTTAAAGTGTGAGCTCATTTATTTGTTCGGTTTTACTTTTTTTCAGGAATGACCTCCAGGCAATGAATTTCCCTCTTAAAACTGCTTTCATTGTGTCCCATAGATTCCAATATGTTGCGTCTGTATTTTCATGTATCTCTAAGAATTTTTTGATTTCCTCCTTTATATCTTCTCTAACCCACTGATCATTCAGTAACATATTGTTCATTTTCCATGTGATGTAGGATTTTTCCTTCCTTCTTTTATCATTGATTTCCAGTTTCATTCCATTATGATCAGATAAAATGCATGGTATTATCTCCACACCTTTATATTTACTGAGGGTTGCCCTATGGCATCATATATTGTCTATTTTTGAGAAGGATCCATGTGCTGCTGAGAAAAAAAGTATATCCACTTGATGATGGTTGATATATTCTATATATGTTAGTTTCATGTAGGTTATTGATTGTGATATTGAGTTCTATACTTTCTTTATTCAACTTTTGTTTGAAGGATCTGTCCAATGATGATAGATGTGTGTTGAAGTCACCCATAATTATTGTGTTGTGGTCTATTTCATTCTGGAGCTTGAGGAGAATTTGTTTCATGAACAACGTAGCACCATTATTTAGTGCATAAATATTGATAATTGTTATGTCTTGTTAGTGAATGGTTCCTTATAACAGTATATAATGTCCTTCCTTATCCCTTTTGATTAACTTAGTCTTGAAGTCAATTTTATTCGATATGAGGATGTCCACCCCTGCTTGTTTATGAGGATAAGTGTGCATGGTGTATTTTCTCCCAACCTTTCACCTTCAGCCTGTGTGTCTTTGCATTTCAGATGTGTCTCCTGGAGGCAACATATTGTTGGATTTGTTTATTTAATCCAAGTTACCAGCCTATGTCGCTTTATTGGAGACTTTAAGCCATTTACATTCAGAGTTACTATTGATGTATGGTTTGTATGCCAGCCATGTTTGATTATTCATATTTTTTTTAATTTAGTTTGTTTCTCCATGACAAGCATTCACCCTGCCTCTGTCATTACCAAGGTACTTCCCACTGATGGTTTTGGTTGTTGTTTTTCATTTCTTTCTTGTGTAGTGTTTTGCTCAAGACGCTTTGCAATGCTTGTTTTCTGGCTTCAAATTCTTTTAGCTTTTGTTTATCATGAAAGATTCTTATTTCGTTGTTGGACCTGATGGTTAATTATGCTGGATACATAATTCTTGGTTGGCATCCATTGTCTTTCAGTGTTTGATATACATTTTTCCAGGATCTTCTCGCTTTCAGTGTCTGTGATGAAATATCCATTGTTAACCTTATTTGTTTACCACTGAATGTATTCTGCCTCCATTCTCTTGTAGATTTATTATTTTCTCTTTGTTCTGTATATTGGATATCTTCATTACAATGTGTCTTGGCATTGGTCTACTGTGATTTTGTGTGCTCTTGTCCTGTATGCAGCTACAATTTGTATATCCATTTCCTTTTTTATTTCTGGAAAGTTTTCTGTAATTATTTCATTCAGCAGTTTTCTCATTCCCTTGGTTTGAGTCTCTGTACCTTCCTCTATCCTGATGACTCGTAAGTGTGTTTTTTTTTTATGTTATCCCAAATCTCTTGGATGTTTTTCTTTTGATTTTTTTGCCAGCCTTTCTGAGTTGGCTGGACTCGTTTCAAGATAATATATTTTGTCTTCATTATCTGACCTTTTGCCTTTTACTTGCTCCACTCTGTTAGTGATACTCTCAATGGAGTTCTTAATTTGGTTTATCATTTCCTTCATTTCTAGAATTATTGTTTGATTTTTTTATAATCTCTATCCTCTGATAAAGATGCTTAACTTTTTCTTTTATCTGTTTATGTAATTCATTTTCAATGTTTTCTTTTACTGTTTGGATTTTCTGTCTCGTATCCTCTTTAAGTTTCCATTCCATCTGTCTAAGGTATTCCTTGAGTTCTTTATATGACCATTTTTCTGATGACTCTAGGTCCTCCTGAATATTTAGGGTGTCCTTCGTGGTTTGTACTCCTTTTCTTCCTTGCTTGTTTATGCTGCTCATGTTACTTCTTGTTCTGTTTGACTGCTTAGTTACTGTTTACTCTTATAAATTTATTTGATGCTTGGGAGGAAAGATTTTAGAAGGGAAGGGAAAAAGTCACTAAAGAGAATGAGAGTAGGCAGGTAGAATGCAAGGAATGGGAAATAAGAAAATTGAAAAGAAATGAAAAGACAATAGAAAAAATAGAAAATAAAGAAAGAAAATGATTTTTTTTAAAAAATGATAATGATAATATAAAATTAAAATTTTAAAAAACAATAATAACAAAAGAAAATAATTTAAAAAAATTAAAAACATTTTAAAAAAGTTAAAGAACAGCAACAAAAAAATGAAAATAAAAGAAAACAAACAAAAACAAAAACAAAAAAAAAACAAACTAATATAATAATAATAATAATAAATGCAGTCATAGATTGCAATAAACTTTTTTTTCCATTAGGTAGAGCTGTTCCCACTGGGCCAAGCTTCTCCTTTCAATAGGTGGGAATCAATCACTGTGCAGCAGCTATTCCTCCCACACTGGGTGGGTGTCCAATCCTGAGTGCCTAGGGCCTTCTTTTGTGTTTCCTCAAGCCAGGCCCCACTCACCTGTGACACTCACCACAATACTGGCTACATGCCAGGTCTGCTGCTCCTAGGAGCCCTGTTTTCATGAACACCTGGGCACAATCTCCCTGTTTGTCTCCCTCAGACCCTAAGTTTTTAGAGCTTAGGCCTGAGAACCCCCAGCGAATTTGCTTGCACTCCGGAAGCCATACCCCCGGAAGCTGGAGCAAGAGACTTCAGTTTTCAGCACTGGTGGGAGCGGTGGCCTGGAGGTCTGCACCACGAGTCCCGTGCCACTCCTAATTCCCTCGGTCTGGATATCGCGCTCAAGGGAGAGCTGGGAGGGGCTCTTAAGATTTCCCCACAAGTTCGCAAATTTATAGGAATTTGCTTCACTTTCAATCACTTCCTGCTTCAGGACACATGTATTCTTCCATGTTTCTTGACAGGTCTTTTCATGAGACTTCTTTCAAGACACATGACTTTCAATTTCCATAATCACTTTTGAAGCAAAACTCACATAAACTTTATGATAAATTATAACTCTGATATTACCATTAGATGTATAACTGGTTGGAATTAATGATTGCATACCAATATAGGATTTCTTATATATTTACAGATAAAAATTCAATCCATTATTTAAAGTGAAAAGAGTTATATTATTTATTCACAGAATGGTCTATTCATGCATTATCTCTATATTCATAGACGCAGTGTACACTTCTTTATACCCCCAATACTAATTTATACGTCTTCAAAATATTGCTCCCTGAAATGGTGGAAGAAATACTCATGTCACCTGATCTACTTATACATTTAATCACAGAAATATTCGGAACACAAAATGCAAAGGTCACACTTATGTTTGTACCAAAGCCTAAAAGGAAAGTAAACATGGATTACTAAAAACATCCATGTCCATGTTGCCTAATGCTGTCAAATGTCAATCCTATTGGTGACTACATATTTGTTTCTTCTTAAGATTATATATTCAAACTCAACCCTACTGAAAATGTCTAATCCTATCCCTCACTTTATACATTGCCTGATTTCATTATGGCTCTATTTCTATCTGTTTCCTACATATTTTCCCGAGTTCATCATTGTGACTGACTCTTCACATGTGCTGACATTTACATTCACACTCTAATCGATAACCTATTGCTAATAAACTTTTGTTCCTAATCCTATACTCATTCTTTTTGTAAACCTACCGAATATCTTCCTAATCCGACCGACTATCCTTTTTTGACTGGTTGTTCTCTTCTACATTCAATCAAGCAAGGTACAAGGTCTTATGCCATTGTATATTGATCTACCTGAGACCTCTGTGCAGAATGCAATTCAATGCTAAGTATCACAATCAAGGGTCCAATGCCCTTCTGGGCTTCAAATGTTACCTAGATTTCTGGTTTCACACTTATATTTCACATATATATTCTGGTAAATATCGCAGTTTCAAATACCATTATTCATTCTGCAGGATGATTCCTAAACTAAATCCAACATGTTATTGACCCTAAACATACACTGTTCCCTCAATCTAACTTTACAGAAGAGCAGGGACAGAGTTGGTCTTACAATACAGGAATCTAGGGCATCTTCCACCTGCTGAGAACCTCAAAGGTCCATGCAGACATGATCCCTGGAAAAGAGGTAGGCAGCTATGAAGGACCTGAGAGAGCAAAAGTCATCTTCCATGGCAAACAACCTTGTCAGGATGAAGGGGTGTGTCTGAATCAGCCACTTTCTTCTTAATGTAGAGAAGATGGACCAAACAAGGTCTGTGTGGAGAGCTGTTCCCGTGTGTCTATGGTTGATATGCCATTCTAACTTGTGACAGTGTCACAGGAAGTAGGGGCAGCCTCCATCTCATGGGACCCTTGGAAGCAACTATTAGGACAAAGTGTTTGCCAAGGCATTGACCTATTCAGTTCCTGAAGGAAGTGACCTACCTTACTTCTTTGGTGATGGAACTCTGTGAACTTGGGATCCAGGAAGCCAGGCATCCAGAGCCAGTCCCAGTCCCAGTCCCAGTGGGCTCACTTGTTTAGTTTTACTAATGACAGATTCTGTCTTTTTTGGTACCTACTGATGTGAGGATGGCCAAATGCCAGGAGAGCTCTGAAGACGGGCCTTTCCTTAGTAATTAGGTAGTGGCTCACCGCTGGCTCCTAACAACTTCACAGAGTTGGCCAAGGAGACCAGATCTGACACAGTACAGGCCATTTCGGGGGAACATAGTAGGGCCCGCCAGTCAGAGGACACTCTGGATATTCACAGACTTACTTGGAGAAGGAGGTGCCTTTGTGTTTGTGGGTGTGAGTTTGTGGTTTTGTCTCATTTTCTTAGAATAGGTAGAAAAGCTGGTATGTCTGGTTTGCAGTGGACTGTTTCTAGATAGTCGTTTGACAAGGCAAGTGTTTCTATGTCTGTGTATAACACTGTGTCCGTGGTTGTAGACATTAGAAAAGAGAATGCATCAATGAATGTGTCCTGTCTAGTAGAAAGCTTCCCAGCATTCATCCTGCCCAATTTATGACTGCACTGCAGGTTGCCTTATCAATGGGCAACACCTAATATCTTCCTAAGTTTCAGATTTCTTCCTGAATTCTGACCAATCTGCAGAATAGTCTCATGGTTTTGTGTCCAAGATAGGTACCACCCCAAGCTCTGTCACATGGCCATGTACTGAATAGCTGAAGGTAATGGCGAGCATCTTAGAAAACTCAGATATCAGTGTGACCAGGTAAGTCTCAGTGGAGAAACCATGTTTTGTGCCTTTTGCTTACCTATTTTTCTGTTTCACTGAATGACAGGAAGGTCTTTGCCTCAGGCCACCCCTTTGTGAAGCATGAAAAAAACAGTTTTCATATGGAAATGATTGGGCATCACCTGTGGCTCTTTGCTTAATTGCTTTGAAAGGGATGTGTCTGAATCAGCCTCTTGGCCCTGTGTGAGGCTGTGGCTTAGATTCTCAGCACCTGATGGATATAAAGAAAGATCCCATGTGTGCATCCAAAACCAAAATGGCAAAATTCAGTCATTGTGGATGATGTCTCTCTCCTTCCTCTATTAGGTTGCAGACAATCATCAAGTGAGTATAGGGATCCTTTGGGTCAAATGAGTTTTTCAAAGCCATGCAGAGGTGCGTGGGTTTTCTCATGATTCCACTTCACATAAAGAATCTAAACCCAACAGTCAGTAGGCCTCAAATTGGAGAAGCAGAGCAGTTTTAATGGCAGGCCTATTTGATCACTCCTGTTTCACAGGTATGGTGTCCAGGCCACCCTGACTTTAGGCAAATGAGGGCCAAGAAAGCTTATTTTGGACACTCTCTTGCGCTGTACCCCTCATGGAAATCTCCAGCCAGAGGTTATAATGAGGGTCTATGTGGAAGAAGATGAGGGCCATGTGGGAATGTTTTGGTTTTAATTTTGGTCATTTGTGTGGCAGTTGGAAGGGATGACTGGGTCCACCTCGGCTTGTACTCTGGTGTAATACTCCTTAGAGACTGAGTTGTAGAACTGACCTCAGAGAAGTATTAGAAGTATTGCCATGGATTGTGTGGGGATGTTAGGAGGCCACGCATGAGAGTCGCCCTTTGAAACTGAGATCTAGGCCAAGGGTGGCTTTCCACAGAACACTGAGAATCTCAGCCAGGATATCACATGATTTTATTCTGAAAAACTTGGCAGCCATAGTTGAGAGTCAAAACACACATGGACCTCACATTGTAGACCTCAATGGTCCTGGCTTCATGTGACCTTTTGGCCACTATTTGGGATGCCTTGCCTGTGATTGTTCTCCAGAGCTTTTATTGAAATGAGCTTCCTTAACATTTAATGGTTCCTGAATGAATTGAAACCTACAGTGACTACAACTTCTTCCTTGAATAATGGCTAGATAAATACCATGAAATTTTTGAAATTTCCATGACGAGGTGGCACTGGAAAACCTTTGGATGTCCTGATGCTGATCATAGTAAACCAGACAGTGCCTTGATTGACAGGGTTTCATGAAAATGGTGAAGAACAGAGATGCCAGTTAGTTGTCGCCTGATGATTAGTGGACCTAGAGCAGTGGTGGACAGATGTGTGACAAAACATCTGTGGTGGGGCCACGTGGATCTGCCATTGGCTTCCAAATGGCTTGTGACTGATATGGTTACAGCCAACAGACCAAATAGGTAAAGGCATCTTGTTATATGGAGAGGTTTCAGGGAAATGTTCAGAATCAGGTTGCTATGATCAAGGGGGCAAGCTATGTGGGATAGAAGCCTGGTTATTGCATTCTCCTGCAAATCCTCACCCACCACACGTGACTAAACTCCCTCCAGCAATGTGTCCTAATTGAACTCCTTTATTTCGTGAAGCAAATACCAAACTCCCAATGCAGCAGCAAGAAACACCACTAAAAGTGGAGGATGAACAAATGTCTTCCCAGTTAACACAGGGAGAAACTTAGCCCCAGTGTCCACAGTTTAGCTACAAAAAAAAGAATTCAGCACTGCTGCCACATGTTCAATGAAAAATAAGAAACCATGTCTTACAGGTCACATATATGCAGAACCAGCTTTGATGGTCTCTCTACAAAAGAACTAAATCTCCTGAAAACAACATATATTTCAAGTGACCAACCTCAGAGGCAGTTTCTCAAGAATTCTTTCGGCCAGCAGAGCTCCATGTTTGAGGAGTGTTTACCTTTTGCCTTACTTTTTTGATCTCTGCTACCACCTCCAAGGTTGTGAACTCCTGAGCATATTCCATTCCAGATATGTATTCACAGATTTTCTAACTCTTCTCCTCTAACTGTGTCTTACTTTGGTAAAAGATAATGTCAAGGCATTATTCTGGATGAGAGTGGGAAGATTTTGGGTAGCACATATTTGCATAGGCATTGGATACATTTTTCAATTTCCCTTCAAAACACTGAATCTCTGACCCTAACCAATTCCCAACTAGACTCTGACTACTAATCCTAATATGATGGAGAAAAATAACAAAAAACAGAAAAGAAGTACAAGCAGTTCAGTGGAGGCAAGGTGTATACTAGGACTTGCCTTTTGCATAATATAGGGTAGGAGTTATAAATCTTGCAAATTTTTTTTTGAAATAGTTCTCCATGAGTTTTTAAAGTTAACAAATATGTGAATTCCTTTCTCCCTTTCTCTGTAGCCTATTAAGCACATGTATTTTTATATGCACATATAGATTTCTACCTGGTACCACACGTATATTCTTGTGAGGTGTTTGACTTGGCAGATACAAATTGTGAGAAGAGATCACTCCTCGTAAATGCTGTTGGAACTGAAATTTCAAACTATGGGTGAACTTTCTAGTTGAACAACATTATACATAAATCCATGTTCAGTATAATGAATATTTTTGGATCTGTGTATGATATATATTTCATGATGAATTTTGATTGGCATATATATTGCTAGTTTTTAATGTCTCTCTCTCTCTCTGTATATATATATATATATATATATATATATATATATATATACTCTCCAGATTTTTCAAAATATGTAATATATGTGACTTATTATACACTCCCTAAGTTCATTCATATTCATTTATGTGGATTTATAATCAACTTTTCACAAGATTATTTTCTAAAATATTCATCCACCTGAAATTCATATTTGTTTCCTATTACTGACAACTAACTTCAGTGAATGGTGTATACAAATCCTAATATTTCTACAGTAACTGACCCAGTTTAACATCAACGCAAGCAGATTCCTATGGGACATGATATATATTTTGACATTCATATTTATTCAACAATGGGACATTATTATTTCTTCAGTTTATGCACATCATACTATATATATTTCATCCAAAATTTCCAAAATATATAGGAATTTGTTTCACTTTCAATCACTTCCTGCTTCTGAACACATGTATTCCTCCATGTTGCTTTACTGGTCTTTTCATGAGACTTCTTTCCAAACACATTATTTTCGATTTCCAAAATCAATTTTGAAGCGAAACTCACACACTCTTCATGAAAATCCCAATACTAATATTATCATTGATGTATAACTGGTTGTAATGAATGTCTGTATATCAATATTTGATTTCCTGTATATTTTCAGATATCAATTCAATTCATTATTTATAGTGGAATGAGTATATGTTTTATTCAGTGTATGTTCTATTCATGCATTATCTGTATATTCATAGAAACAGGGTACACCTCTTTGTACCCCCAATACTAATTTATACGTCTTCAAAATATTGCTCCCAGAAATGGTGGAAGATATACTCATGTCACCTGATCTACATATATATTTTATCACAGTAATATTATGGACACAAAATGCAAAGGTCACACTTATGATTGTACCAAAGCCTAAATGGAAAGTGAGAATGGATTAGTAATAACATCCATGTCCAGGTTGCCTAATGCTCTCAAATTTCAATCCAATTTGTGACTACATATTTGTTTCTTGCTAAGATTATATATTCAACCTCAACCCTGTTGAAAATGTCTAATCCTATAACTCACATTATACTTTGCCTGATTTCCTTTTGTCTCAATTGATATTTACTTTCATACATATTTTCCCCAGTTCATCATTGTGAATGACTCTTCACATGTGCTGACATTTACATTCACTCTCTACCCGAAACCCTATTGCTAAAAAACTTTTGGTCCAAATCCTATACTCACTCTTCTTTCTAAACCTTCTGACTATCTTCCTAATCCTACCGATTATCCCTTTTTGACTGCATGTTCTCTTCAACATTCAATCATCCAAGGTAAAGGTCCTATGCCATTGTATAGCGATTAATCAGAGACATCTGTGCAGAACATAATTCAAAGCTAAGTATCCTACCCAAGGGCCCAATACACTTCTGGGCTTCAAAACTTACATAGATTTGGGTTTTCAAACTTATATTTCACCTTTATATTCTTTTAAATATCGCAGGTTCCCAATAACATTATTCATCCCGCAGAATGATTCCTAACCGAAATCGAACCTGTTATTAACCCTAACCATACGCTGTTCCCTCAATATAACTTTACAGAGGAGCAGGGACAGAGTTGGTCTTACAATACAGGAATGTAGGGGATCTTCCACCTGCTGAGAACCTCAAAGGTCAATGCAGAAATGATCCTTGGAGAAGTTGTAGGCAGCTATGTAGTACCAAAGAGAGCAAAAGTCTTCTGACATGGTAAAGAACCTGGACAGGATGAAAGGATGTGTCTGAATCAGCCTCTCTCTTCTTAATGTAGAGAAGATGGACCAAAGCATGCCTGTATGGAGAGAAGTTCCCCAGTGCATATGGTTGAAATACCATTCTAACTTGTGACAGTGTCACAGAAAGTAGGAACAGCCTCCATCTCATGGGACCCTTGGCAGCAACTGCTAGGACAAAGTGGTTGCCAAGCCAGTGACTTCATTCATTTCATGAAGAAAGTGACTTCACCTAACTTACTTGGTGATGGAACTCTCTGAACTTGGGATCAAGGAAGCCAGGCATCCAGAGCCAGTCCCAGTCACAGTCCCAGTGGGATCACATGTTTGGTTTTACCAAGGGCAGAGAGTCTTTTTTTGGTACCTACTGATGTGAGAATGGCCAAATGCCAGGACAGCTCTGAAGAGGGTCCTTTCCTAAGAAAGCAGGTAGTTGGTCATCGCTGGTTCCTGACAACTTCACAGATTTGGCCACGGAGACCAGATCTGAGACAGGGCAGGCCAGTTCGGGGTAACAATATGGTCCACAGACAGAGGACACTCCCGATAATCACAGACATATTGGGGGAAGGAAGTGCCTTTGTGGGTGTGGGTGTGAGTTTGTGGTTTTGTCTCATGTTCTGAGAATAGGTAGGAAAGGCAGTTTGTTTGGTTTGGAGTGGACTGTTTCTAAAAAGTCGTTTGAAAAGGTGAGTGTTTCTATATATGTGTATCTCACTGTGTCCGTGGTTGTAGACATGAGAAAAGAGAATGCATCAATGGATATGTCCTGTCTAGAAGAAAGTTTTCCAGCATTTATCCTACCCAATTTATGACTGGACTGCAGGTTGCCTTATGGATGGGCCACCCCTACTATCGTCCTAAGTTCCTGTTTTCTTCCTAAATTTTGGCCACTACCCAGAATAGGCTCATGGTTTTGTGTCCAAGATATGTAACACCTCCAAGCTCTGTGACATGGCCATGTACTGGATAGCTGAATGAAATGGCGAGCATCTCAGGAAACTCAGATATCAGTGTGACCAGGAAAGTCTCAGTGGAGAAACACTGTTTTGGGCCTTCTGCTTACCTATTTTTCTGTTGCCCTGAATGTCAGGAAGGTCCTTACCTCAGGCCACTCCTTTTTGAAGCCTGAAGTAAACAGTTTTTAAATGCAAATAAATGGGCATCACCTGTGGTGCTTTGCTTAATTGCTTTCAAAAGGGATGTGTCTGAATCAGCCGCTTGGCTCTGGGTCAGGCTATGGATTAGATTCTCAGCACCTGATGGATATAAAGAAAGTTCCCATGTGTGTATTGAAAACAAAAATGGTAAAAATATCAGTCATTGTGCATGAAGTTTCCTGCCTTCCTCTGTTAGGTTCCTGACCTCCATCAAGTGAGAATAGGATCCTCTGGGTCAAATGAGTTCTTTGAACTCCTGCAGAAGTGCTTGGGTTCTCCCATGATGCCAAATCACATAAAGAATCTATACCTGACAGTCAGTAGGCCTCAAATTGGAGAAGCAGAGCAGTATTAAAGGCAGGCCTATTTGATCACTCCTGGTTTACAGGAAGGGTGTCAAGGCCACGCTCACTTTAGGCAAATGACGGGCAAGGGTGCTTATTTTGGACATTGTCTTGGGCTGCGCTCCTAATGGAAACCTCCAGCAAGAGTTTATGATGAGTGTCTATATGGAAGAAGATGAGGGTCATGTGGGAAAGTTTTGGTTTCAATTGTGGTCATTTGTGTGGCGGTTGGAAGAGATGACTGGGTCCACATGGGCTTGAACTCTGGTGTGATTCTCCTTCGAGACTGAGTTCTGGAACTGACCTCAGAGAAATATTGTCATTAATTGTGTTGGGATTGTAGGAGGACACGCATGAGAGTCACCCTTGAAACCTGAGATTGGGCCCTGGGTGGCTTTCCACAGAGCACTGAGAATCTCAGCCAGGATATCACATGATTTTATTCTGAAAGACTTGGCAGCTATAGTTAAGAGTCAAAACACACATGGACCTCACATTTTATACCTCAATGGGCCTGTCTGCATGTGACATTTTGACCACTCTTTGGGAAGCCTTGCCTGTGAGAGATCTCCAGAGCTTTCATTGAAATGAGCTTCCTCACCATTTCATGGTTCTTGGATGAATGGAAACCCCAAAGTGCCTCCAACTTCATTCTTGAACAATGGATAGATAAATACCATGAAATTTTTGAAATTCCCAATGACCAGGTGGCACTGGAGAACCATTGGAGGTCCTATTGCTGCTCATGAGTGTACAAGACAGTGCCTTGATTGACTGGATTTCTTGACAATGGTGTAGAACAGAGATGCCAGTAAGTTGGAGCCTGCTGAGTAGTGAGCCTAGAGCAGTGGTGAGCAGTTGTCTGATAATATATTTGTGGTGTGGCCATGTGGGTGTGTCATTGGCTTCCAAATGGCTTGTGACTGATTTGGTGCAGCCAGCAGAAAATTATATGAAAAGGCATCTGGTTATATGGACAGGTTTCAGGGCAATGTTCAGAATCAGGTTGCTATGGTCAAGGGAGCAAGCAATGTGGGATAGAAGCCTGGTTGGTGCATTCTCCTGAAGACCCTGACCCACCACACCTTACAGGACTCCCACCAGCACTGTGACCCATTTGAAATCCTTGTATGTTGTGAAGCAAATACAAAACACCCAGTGCAGCTGCAAGAAACACCACGAAAATTGGAGGATGACCAAATGACTTCAAAGTCCACACAGGGAGACACTTAGCCCCCAGTGGCCACAGTTTATCTACAAAGAGAGAATTCATCACTGCTTCCTCATGTTCATTAGAAAATAAGAAACCATATCCTCCAGGTCACATAGATGCAGACCCAGCTTTGATGGTCTCCGTACACAGGGAGCTAAAGCTCCTGACAACAACATATACTTCAAGTGCCCAACCTCAGAGGCAGTTTCTCAAGAAGTCTTAATGCCAGCATAGCTCCATGTTTGTGGAGTGTTTACACTGTCCCTTACATTTGGAAACTCCTCTACCACCTCCTGAACATTTTCCATTCCAGGTATGTATTCACAGATTTTCTAACTTTTCTTCTCTAATTGTGTCTTACTAGGGGCAAAGATATTGTCAAGGCATTGTTCTGGATGAAAGTGGAAATTTTTTGTAGCAAATATTTGCATACACATTGGATTCATTTTCCTATTTTCCATTTGAAATACTTAATAACTGACACTAACCCATACCCTAATAGATTCTTACTACTAATCCTAATATGATGGAGTAAAATAACCCAAACAGAATAGAAATACAAACATTTCAGAGAAGGCATGGTGTATAGTTAGACTTGGCTTTTGCATGATAAAGTGTAGGTGTTATAAATCTAGTTAATTTTTAATTGAAATAGTTCCATGTGTACTTAAAGTTAACAAATATGTGAATTCCTGTCACCCTTTCTCTGTAGCCTATTCAGCACATGTATTTTTATATGCACATATAGAATTCTACCTGGTACCACAGGTACATTCTTGTGAGGTGGCTGACTTGGCAGATAGAAATTGTGAGAATAGATCACTCTGCCTAAACGCTGTTGAAACTGAAATTTCAAACTATGGGTGAGCTTCCTAGTTGAACAACATTATACATAAATCCATGTTCAGTAAAATGAATATTTTTGGATCTGTGGATGATATATATTTCATGGTGAATTTCGATTGGCATATGTATTGATAATTTTTAATGTCTGTGTGTGTGTGTGTGTGTGTGTGTGTGTGTGTGTGTGTGTATATATATATATATATATATATATATATATACACTCTAAATTTTTTTAAAATATAAAATATATGTGTCTTATTATAAACTCCCTAAATTCATTCATATTCATGTATGTGGATTTAGAGTTATTTCACAAGATTATTCACGGAAATATTCATCCACCTGAAATACATATTTTTTTCCAAGAAATGAAAACTAACTTCAGTGAATGGTGGATACAAATCCTATTATTTCTACAATAATTGATCCAGTTTCTCATCAATGCAAGTAGATTCCTATGGGACATGATGTGTATTTTGATGTTCATTCTTATTCACCACTGGTATGTTACAATTTCTTAAGTTTATGCACATTATAGGATATATATTTCATCCATACGTTAGCAAAATTATAGGCATTTGTTTCACTTTCAATCATTTTCTGCTTTAGAACACATGTAATCCTCCATGTTTCTTGACTGGTTTGTTTATGAGACTTCATTCCAAACATATTATTTTCGATTTCCATAATCATATTTGAAGCAAAACTCACACACCCTTCATGATAAACTATAACCCTAATATTACTATTAGATGTATAACTGGTTGGAATGAATGATTGTATATCAATATAAGATTTCTTATATATTTTCAGATATCAAATAAATCCATTATTTAAAGTGGAACCAGTTATATTATTTATTCACACTATTGTCTATTCATGCATTGTCTCTATATTCATAGACACAGGGTACACCTCTTTGTAAACCCAATACTAATTTATACGTCTTCAAAATTTTGCTCCCAGTAATGGTGGAAGAAGTACTCATGTCATCTGATCTACATATACATTTTATCACAGTAATATTCTGGACACAAAAAGAAAAGGTCACACTTATGTTTGCACCAAAGCCTAAATGTAAAGTGAACATGGATTACTAAAACCATCCATGTCAAGTTTGGCTAATGCTCTCAAAAGTCAATCTTATTTGTGACAACATATTTGTTTCTTGCTAAGTTTATATATTCAAACTCAACCCTGTTGAAAATATCTAATCCTATCTCTCACTTTATACTTTTCCTGGTTTCATAATGTCTCTGTTTATATCAGCTTTCCTACATACTTTCCACAGTTCATCATTGTGACTGACTCTTCAATTGTGCTGACATTTACATTCACACTCTAATCCAAACCCTATTGCTAAGGAACTATTTTTCCAAATCCTATACTCACTCTTCTTCTTAAACCTACTGACTATCTTCCTAATCCTACCCATTATCCCTTTTTGACTGGATGTTCTCTTATACATTCAATAATACAAGGTACAGTGTCTAATGCCATTGTATATCGATCTATCTCAGACATCTGTGCAGAACATAATTCAACGCTAAGTATCACAATCAAGGGCCCATCCCCATTCTGCGCTTCAAATATTATTTAGATTTCTGTTTTCATACATATATTTCACCTATATATACTTATAAATGTCGCAGGTTCCCAGTACCATTATTCATGCAGCAGAATGATTCCTTATTCAAATTGAACATATTATTAACCCTAACCATACACTGTTCCCTCAATCTAACTTTACAGAAGAGCAGGGACAGAGTTGGTCTTACAATACAGGAATATAGGGGATCTTCCACCTCCTGAGAACCTCAAGGTCCATGCAGAAATGATCCCTGGAGAAGATATAAACAACTATGAAGGACCTGAGACAGCAAAAGTCAGCATCCATGGCAAACAACCTGGTCAGGATGAAGGGTTGTTTATGAATCAGCCTCTCTCTTCTTATTGTAGAGAAGATGGACCAAACCAGGTTGGTGTGGAGAGCTGTTCCTAGGTGCCTATGGTTGATATACCATTCTACCTTGTGAAAGTGTCACAGAAAGTAGGGGCCGCCTCCATCTCATGGTCGTCTTGGAAGCAACTGTTAGGACAAAGTGGTTACCAAGGCAGTGATCTGATTCAGTTCCTTAAGGAAGTGACCTCACCTCACTTCTTTGTTGATGGAACTCTCTGAACTTGGTATCCAAGAAGCCAGGCACCAAGAGGCAGTCCCAATCCCAGTGGTCTCACTTGTATGGATTTACCAAGGACAGAGTCAGTCATTCTTGGTACCTACTGATGTGAGGACAGCCAAAACCAGGAAAGCTCTGAAGAGGGGCTTTTCCTGAGAAAGTAGGTAGTGGCTCACTGCTGGCTCCTGACAACTTCACAGAGTTGGCCAAGGAGACCAGATCTGAGACAGGACAGGCCATTTCATTGGAACATAGTATGGCCCACCAGTCAGAGGACACTCCGGATAGTCACAGACCTACTTGGGGGAAGGATGTGTCTTTGTGGGAGTCGGTGTGGGTTTGTGGTTTTGTCTCATATTCTGAGAATAGGTAGGAATGGCGGTTTGTTTGGTTTGGAGGGAGCTGTTTCTAGTAAGTCATTTGACAAGGCGAGTGTTTCTATGTCTGTTTATACCACTGTGTCCCTGGTTGTAGACATTAGAAAAGAAAATGCATCAATGGGTGAGTCCTGTCTAGTAGAAAGCTTCTCAGCTTTCATCCTGCCCAATTCATGAATGGACTGCGGCTTGACTTATCAATGGGGAACACCTGCTAACTTCTTAAGTTCCTGTTTTCTTCCTGAATTGTGTGCACTCTCCAGAATAGGCTCATGGTTTTGTGTCCATGATATGTACCTCCTCAAATCTCTGTGACATGGCCATGTACTGGATAGCTGAAGGGAATGGCGAGCATCTCAGAAAGCTCAGATATCAGTGTGACCAGGAATGCCTCAGTGGAAAAACCCTGCTTTGGACATTTTGCTTACCTATTCTTCTGTTGCCCTGAAAATCAGGAAGGTCTTTGCATCAGGTGTGTCATGTGGGAGTGTTTTGGTTTTAATTGTGGTCATTTTTGTGGCCGTTGGAAGAGATGACTATGTCCACCTGGGCTTGAACACTTATGTGATTCCCCTTAGAGACTGAGTTCTGGAACTGACCTCAAAGAAGTATTGGCATGTATTGTGTTGGGATTTTAGGAGGCCACGCATGAGAGTCGCACTTGGAAACTGAGATCTAGGCCCAGGGAGGCTTTCGGAAGAGCACTGGAAATTTCAGGAAGGACATCACATGATTTTATTCTTAAAGACTTGGCAGCCATCGTTGCAAGTCAAAACACACATGGACCTCACATTGTAGACCTCAAATGCCTGGCTTAATGTGACCTTTTAGCCTGTCTTTGGGAAGCCTTGCCTGTTAGAATTCTCCAGAGCTTTCATTGAAATGAGCTTCTTCTCCATTTTATGGTTCCTGAATGAATTGAAACCCACAGTGCCTTCAACTTCATCCATGAAAAATGCCTAGATAAATATCATTAAAGTTTGGAAATTCCCATCACCTGGTGGCACTGGAGAACCTTTGGGTGTCTTATTGCTGATCATGAGTGTACCAGACAGTGCCTTGATTGACTGGGTTTCATGAAAATGGTATAGAACAGAGATGCCAGTAACTTGGAGCCTGATGAGTAGTCGGCCTAGAGCAGTGGTGTGCAGGTGTGTGTTAAAACATCTGTGGTGGGGTGATGTGGATATGCCATTGGCTTCCAAATGCCTTGTGACTGATATGGTGCAGCCCCCATACCCTTGTATGTAAAGGCATCTTGTTATATGGAGAGGTTGCAGGGCAATGTTTAGAATCAGATTGCTATGGTCAAGGGGGCAAGCTATGTGGGATATAAGCCAGGTTGGTGCATTCTCCTGCAGACCCTTACCCACCACACGTGACAGAACTCCCTCCATCACTGTGTCCCAGTTGAACTTCTCGTATTTTGTGAAGCAAATACCAAACTCCCAGTGCAGCTGCAAGAAACACCACGAAAATTGGAGGATGACCAAATGGCTTCACAGTCCACACTGGAAGACACTTAGCCCCCAGTGGCAACAGTTTACCTATAAAGAGAGAATTCAGCCCTGCTGCCTCATGTTCATAGGAAAAAAAGAAACCATGTCCTCCAGGTCATATAGATGCAGACCCAGCTTTGATGGTCTCACTACAAAGGAAGCTAAAGCTCCTGTCATCAACATATATTTCAGGTGCCCAACCTCAGAGGCAGTTTTTCAAAAAGTCTTTAGGCCAGCAGAGCTCCATGTTTTTGGAGTTTTTACCCTGTCCCTTACTTATTGAAACTTCTCTACAACCTCGAAGGTTGTGAACTCCTGAGCATTTTCCATTCCAGATATGTATTCACTGATTTTCTAACTCTTCTCCTCTAATTGTGTCTTACTTGGGGTGAAGGAAATGTCAAGGCATTGTTCTGAATGAGAGTTGGAAGATTTTTGGGTAGCACATATTTGCCTACACATTGGATTCATTTTCCAATTTTCCATTTGAAATACTGAATCCCTGACTGTCAAGGGTAGAAGGAATTCTTTTTCAAAGAACAGCCTGACACTTACAAGAAACAGCCACCAGGAGACATCCTGTCTGGAAGACATCCTGTAGCCATATGTGTCCCTGAGACATCCTGTGGCCATCTTTCTTCCAGAAACATCCTGAAGTTATCTCACCTTGTGAAGACATCCAGGAACTGCCGATAAGAGAGTTTTTCCAAATCCAGCATTTTAATACCCATGTGTGAACAATAAAATTTTGCAGCTTGATCAGAACTCCTGTGTTGCTCTCATCTCTCGTTTCTCTTGTCCCTTCATTCCTCCCCATCTAGGTTCGCTGCCCATGTTGATGTGTCCTGCCGGCCGGGACATCTGGCGCCCACCGACTGGGGCTCAAGCCATTGACTGAGGGGGAACCCCTTCCTCCTGGAAGACTTGGTCAAGAGGAGCCCGCGATCGTCTCAGCAGACACCACCCGAAGACATATCCAGGAGGAGGGTGGGAATGATGCACGGTGAGTGACCCACCATGTGACAAGCAGTATCGTCACATGATTTGTTTATTTCAGGCCTCAAGGAGTTCTTCAAGACATGGGGGGCACATGTTAAGAAAAAGGAGTTAAAATTTTTCTTTTCACACATAGGAGCATTGTGTCCATGGTTTCCTCTTGAAGGGACCATTGATGGCAAAAATGGCTTAGAGTAGGAGACTGTTTAAAAGATTATTATGAATCCTTTGGCCCAGAAAAAATGCCAGTTCCCACCTTTTCTTACGGGAACTTAATTAATGAAATTCTTAAAAGTTTTCGCTTTGACAATGGTACCTTACAACTTGTCAGGATTGGGGAAGAGATTATGCAAAAGACCTCTCGTCCCTCCTCTGCATGCCCATCATTAGTATAGACATAGACCCTTCTCAGTCTTCCCAGGACCCTGAGAACCTTCCTGGTCCCCCTCAAAATACGACCCTAATTAATAAGGCTCCAATGATTAAAAACCACCTTTATCCAGTTTTAAATCCCAGAGACACATTGACCCCTGGGAAGGACGCTATCTTGGAGAAGGAAGCAGCTCTCTACCATTCAGAAGACCCGCAACCTCTCAGGACACTGCCACAGCCTACAGGATTTACACATCCACCTCCCTCCTATATCCCTCCTGCCTTTTGTGCTCTGGCCCTTCAGGGGCCAAGTGCTCCCCCAGATATTTTTTCCCTACTTCCCCTACCTAACCTCGCTCCCTTGCCAGCATCCTTCCAACATAGACGGGAAGAGATGCAACTTTTAAAATAATTAAATTCCCTTGACTCTGAGCTGTCTTCATTAGCCTTAGCTATGGAGTCAATGCAAGCTGGCCCACAGCGGTCTAATACAAAGTCGAAGCCACTCCATCGGCCTGTTCTCACCTTCCCAGTCACCACCAGTCAGATAGATAAGCCTGCCCAGGCTGAGGTCAAAGACTTCGATGAGGAACAAGAGGAGGAAGCGGGGGAAATGGATGAAGGAGATCAGGACTCAGAGGATGAGGAGTTCACCCCTGGGCAGGAAGGAACCCAGAGTCTACAAAAAATTAAGCCTATGTTTTCTTGAAAAACTTAAAAAGGCTTGTGCTCACTATGGCCCCACCGTGCCCTACACGTTGGCTTTATTAGAAATCCACAGCGCACAATGGCTTACTCCCAATGATTGGAAATTTTTAGACCAAGCTACCTTCAGTGCCAGAGACTTCCTGTTATGGAATGCAGATTTCGAAGACAATGTCGGGAAACTGCTCAAATAATTTTAATTAAGGCCTCCCCTGAATCTGGGACTTAAGTTTAGCTAGTGGGCAATGCGCCTTTTGACACTAAAAATAACAGGCACGTTTCCCTCCTGGACTCTTGGCGCAGACTCAGATGGCTGGTTTTCCTGCTTGGTGACACCTCCCTCAAAAGGCCTCGGCTACCAATTCCCTGGCAAAAATTTGACAAGTGCCCCATGAGCCTTATAGGTAGTTTGTTCCCCGGCTTTACCTAGCTGCGGAATGCTTGCATGAACCAAGCGAAGGTGAAAGCACCTATGTAAAACATCTTGCCTTTGAAAATGCCAACCCAGCATGTCAGGATGTTCTTCAACCACATAAGGATAAAGGGAAACTTTCTGAATTTATTAGACTCTGTGCAGGCGTGGGTGCAGCCCATGCCATGGGTCTCGCTTTAGGGGCCGCCTTTACCAAGGCGTTTCACAATCCTGGCTCACGTACTTGCTTTACTTGTAAACAACCTGGCCATTTTGCATGTGGGTGTCCGATAGGCAAACAAAGCCTAGGAATAGCGTCTCCTCAAACTGGGGCTTAACCGCCCCCAGCTACCCTTTTCCATAGAAGTGGTAAAGGTCATCACTGGGGCAGTGAGTGTAGATCTAAGACAAATGCCCTCAGACAGCCTATTTCTTCCTGCTTCTCGGGAAACTCCCTGCGGGGCCAGCCCCTGGCCACAACATCCCCCAGGACAAACACAGGAGCAATAAGGTTTGTTCCCTCCCAAACTCCCAACCTACCACAAAATCCTTCTCCACAATTGCCTCCCTCCAACTAGCCACCCCAGGCAGCGCAAAATTGGACCTCTGTGCCACCACAGTTACAATATTAGACTCAATGCAAGGGCCCCAGATAATACCCACTGGAATTATGGGTCCCCCTCCATCTCATACATGTGTCCTTATTCTTGGAAGAGCCTCCACTACCATACAAGGTGTTCAGGTCTTCGCTGGCATTAATGATAATGATTTCACTGAAGAAATAAAAATACTGGCCACTGCTATTAATGGAGTTGCCGCCATCCCAGCAGGAACAATACTTGCACAATTAATTCTCCTTCCCTTGGATTCAGGAGGCATTTCCACCACCCAAACCTACCTCGGGGGGCTGCCTTCTTAGGCTTCTCTGATGTGTATTGGGTTCAACCCATTTCTCACAATAGACCCACCCTTACCTTACTTACTGAAGGAAAGGAATTCAAAGGAGTTCTAGATATTGGAGCTGATGCCACAATTATTTCTCAAAAATACTAGCCATCAGGTTGGCCCCTCACTCCATCCTTGACTGACCTTAAAAGGATAGGAAAATAAAAAAATCCTCTGGTCAGCTCAAGGTCTATTAGCTGCACTGATAAAGATGGTAATAAGTCAACTGTCACTCCTTTCGTTGATTCTGACCTCCCTGTTAACGTATAGGGTGGAGATATTTTGAGTCATTGGAAGTTATTCTCGCCAGTCCCAATTCCATGGTGACTCATCAAATGCTTCCTATGAATTTTGTTCCTAGTACAGGCCTGGGGATACTGAAACAAGGACTGGTGGAGCCTATACAACCCATTAAAAAAAACAAATACATGTGGACTTGTGTATTCAGATTTTTAGTGTCGGTCCCTGACCCTCCTGTACCCCATGCAGATAGAATTATTTGGGAGACTCAGACTCCTGTGTTGGTGGATCAGTGGCCCCTTACCCAAGAAAAATTGGAGGCTGCCTCCACGTTAGTGCTGGAACAGCTGGCAGCCGGCCATGTAAAGCCCTCAACCTCACCATGGATTACTCCTATTTTTATTATCAAGAAAAAATCAGGCAAGTGGCGCCTTTTACAATATTTGTGTGCCATTAATAAAGTTATGTGCCCGATGGGAGCACTACAGCCAGGCATTCCCACACCAGTGGCGATTCCAAAAACCTATTGTAAAATGGTTATTGACTTAAAAGATTGCTTTTTTACCATTCCTTTACATCCTGAGGATAGACCCTATTTTGCCTTTAGTCTCCCTCGCATTAATTTTCTGGGCCCTATGCAGAGATTTCAATGGAAGGTTCTTCCCCAAGGTATGGCCAACAGCCCTAGTCTTTGCCAAAAATACGTTGCTCAAGCAGTAGACCCTGTGAGAGAGCGATGACCACAAAATTATATTTTACATTATATGGATGATTTGTTAATTGCTGCACCTAATACCCATGACCTTAATAATTGTTACTTGGACTTTTACAAAACCTCACTACCTTGGGACTACAGATAGCTCCAGATAAGTTTCAAACACAGGACCCTTATACCTATTTGGGCCTTAAACTTCAAGATAATCAGATCCAAATTCCTAAAATACAACTATGTGTGGACCATATTCACACACTTAATGATTTTCAAATATTACTGGGGGATATTCAATTGCTAGGAACATATTTAAAATTACCCACTTGTGTACTTTTGCCCCTTAATGATATTTTGATAGGTGATTCCCACCCCTCCTCCCCTCAAAAGCTTACTCCTGAGGCATGACATGCATTAAACCAAGCCACAGAAGCCATTGCCCAAAAGTTTGTTACACAAATTTCTTATAACCTTCCTCTGGTTCTGGTTATTTTCCACACTCCTCATACACCCACAGGAATATTTTGGCAGCGAGATCCACATTTTAAAAATAAAGGCTGCCCCTTGCTTTTGGTCCTTGTACCCACCACATCCTCCAAGGTTATTACTGTTTATCTTGCTCAGGTAGCTTCTCTTATTCTTAAAGGTCGTTTGCTTTCTCAACAACATTTTGGCAAAGACCCTGATAATATTTTAATTCCATATACTAAGGACCAAACCCTTACTACAATTTTTACTACAGACATGGATGAATGGGATATTGCCAAATCAGGCTTTTTGGGAACAATTCATAACCACATCCCCAATGACCCCCTTTTAAATTTTGTCCAGTTACATCCATTTATTTTTCCCAAAATTACTCAAAAGGCTCCCATTTCTCAAGCCCTTACCTTTTTTACAGACGGTTCCAGTAATGGCCGTGCAGTCTTTGTTGTCAATAACAAGCCTACCACCTTTGATACTGTCTATCAGTCAGCTCAGTTTGTGGAATTGTTCGCCATAACACAAGTTTTTATAAAGTTTTTTGATAATCTTGTTAATATTTATACAGACAGTGCCTACATTGCTCATTCTGTGCCCCTTCTGGAGATTTCACCCACCATTAAGGCTTCTTCCAATTCCCCCTTTCTGTTTCACCAGCTTCAGCAGCTAATTCAGGCCAGAAAACATCCATTTTCCTTAGGACACATCATGACACACTCTGACCTTCTGAGCCCTCTAACACAAGGTAATGCCCAAGCTGATGCAGCAACACGTTCCAACTTTCCAATTTTTGTTGGCTCCATTCAAAAGGCCATGGAGTTACACAATCTTCACCATCTAAATTCCCAGAGCCATCGATTACTTTGGAAAATTACCAGGCAACATGCATGAGAAATAGTAAAAGCATGCCCTGCTTGCACTGTCTCCCTCCCCATTCAACACTTGGGAGTTAACCCCCGAGGATTACTGCCCAATCAGATTTAGCAAATGGATGTTATTCATTTTCCTGAATTTTGAAAAACCAAATATATATACGTTTCTATAGATACCTTCAGCGGCTTTATTTTTGCATCACCACATTCTTGAGAGGCTACCAAACCTGTCCTTTCTCATCTTGTTTCAGCCTTTTTCGTAATGTGTAAACCAATACATATTAAAACAGATAAATGTCCTGCATATACCAGTGCCAAGTTTAAACAGTTTTGTGCTACCTTGCAATTTTGTCATACTACTGAAATTCCATACAACACTCAGGGCCAAGGCATGTGGAACTTGCCCAGCTTACCTTAAAGACTTGGCTATCCCGTCTTAAGGCTTCCGCCCTTGTATTTACCACTCCCAGGGATCGCCTTAACCATGCATTATTTGCCCTTATTTTTCTTACCCTAGACAGTGAAGGCAATTTGGCCACAGACAGACACTGGCATCCTTCATCCAATTCTGTTCGCACACCTGTTATGTGGTGCAATCCCATTACAAATAAATGAAAACGCCCACATCCTATCCTCATCAGGGGATGAGGCTCAGCTTGTGTTTTGGACCAAGAGCAAGCATCCCCAAGATGGTTAGCAGAATGCCTGGTTAAACAGGTAAATTACTTACCTCAACCCAGGGACGGAGGCCCTCCCCCTGAGGACAAATTTTCCTCCATTTCAGATACAGCCAACAATCTGTGCGAGGATCCTGCTTAAGGCACTTCTGCCGAACAGTTTTGAACACAGAGGCCTTGGACCTCTAATTTCCAACATCATGGGGTACCTTTTTGCCCCCCCCCCGTGAATGCAAAGGAGGATTTTGGACTGAGGCTCCCACTAGTTGGACCCAGACTGCTGACTGCATGACTAAGGTGACTTACCTCCGTGCCAAGGTTGACCATAATCTCGGAGGAGTTCATCAGCCTAAATGGGTATGTGTTAACAAGCCAAAGATTATTCCCCCTAGTACAAGTAAAGCTCTCCAAAATTGTTCTGCAACTTGTACGCATACCCAGGCGATGCATGTCTCTTGTAATGCGTCGGCTTCACTTTGTGTTAATAAACAGGGAGAACAATTTTTTGAAGCCTCCCTAACTAAAACTCATGCAGCAGGGGGACCACTATTCATTATACCCCCATTCTCTTTGACCATGGAGGAGATGGCAAATACACCAAGCTACAGTCAGCTGGGTGCCAAGGCACTGTCGGAAAACCTTCCTACTGGCCCATTAAGGCCCCTACAGGGGTCTCTGATGGTGGAGGACCCACTTATTCTGTCAAGCATCCTCAGATAATCAAACTTTTGAAACCCCAAATCCCTGAGCTCACATATCATCCCTTAATGTAGCCTAAATCCCAGTTCCCAGGTTTAGATACCAATACATTAGATATTTTGCAAACTACATTCTCCTAGCTTAATAATTCGAACCCCACCCTTGCTGGTGATTGCTGGCTCTGCATGACAACAGGGGCAATCATGCCTATGGCAGTTCCTATTAATTCTATCATGGACAATGATAATACATGCCAACCCGGATTTCCCTTTAAAGTACACCCTATAGGCACTTTTACATTATTTCTTTTAGCCGCGATGCAGAATAATACCTATGATATTGATGTTCGACTTACTTCCTTTGGAAATTGCTCAACAGTATAAAATTATTCCTCACCCACCCCATCTCTTTGTCCCTCCAATGGCACAGTTTTTATGTGTGGAGGAAACTCGGTCTTCCCACGCTTCCAGCGAATTGGACCATTGGTTGTGTTCTTGCTTTATTACTCCCTGATATAACTATTGTCCCAGGAGAAGAACCTCTACCAATTTCTAGCCTAGACACTTTAGTCAAAAGACATAGGTGGGCAATACAGGCTTTACCACTCATTGCCAGCCTTGGAATAACAGCTGCTGTGGGCACAGGTACAGTGGCTTAGGCACAGCTATTCACTCTTACCATCGCCTGTCTCAACAACTTATAAATTATGTACAAACTTTATCAGGAACCATTAAAGATTTGCAGGACCAAATAAATTCCCTGGCAGAAGTGTTCCTTCAAAACAGACGAGGCTTAGATTTGCTGACAGCTAACCAGGGAGGTATTTGCTTAGCCTTAGGGGAACGATGCTGCTTTTATGCCAATAAATCCGGCATAGTACGCATTAAAATTAAGCAGCTTCAAGAAGATCCAGAAAAGAGACAAAGGGAACTATTTGAAAATCCCCTCTGGATTGGGCATAATGGATTTCTACCCTACCTTCTTCCCCTATTAGTCCCTTTGTTGGGTTTACTTTTAATGGTGTCCATAGGCCCCTGCATTATAAAGAGGCTGGTACAATTTATTAAAGAACAGATTAATATTTTGGTTTCTAAGCCCATACAGGTCCACTATCATGGTCTGGAGATGGAAGACAGCACTGCCAACATTTAAAAGAATGTTCAACCCTTCTCACAGGCTTATTAAGTTTACATCCCCACAGATCTCTCTTTCTTACAGAAAACTATAAGTAACAGCTCTGAGCAACCATCTTCTACCCTTGCAATAAGGGTTCGTTCTCCATGGGCCCCTCCGCTTGGGGGAGGACACACCCTTGGAATGAGCACGTTAGGCCATAATAACGGAGGGTCCAGGAAGGACTGCAGGAGGATGGATCCACGGATCCCCAAACACAAGACCTCTGAATGACACGCTCTGGTGCATGGCGGTTGGCATGCTATCCCCTCAAAGACGTCTCCTCCAAAAACATGCCAAAGCCAACACGAAATCTCCTAGGAAAGATGCTCGCTCAAATCAGGAGATATTCTAAGGCATCCTAGAGAAACAGAGCCACTATCACCCCCTAAATCCATGGCCTGTAAGGTATGGTCGAATATTTTATATAACAAAAGGGGAGATGTCAGGGGCTAGAAGGAAGTTCTCCTTCAAAAAATAGACTGACACAAGAAACAGCCCCCTGGGACACAAAATGCCTGGGAGACATCCCACAGCCATCTCTCTCCTTTTGACATCCGGCTACCATCTGTCTACCTGAAACATCCTGAGGTTATCTCACCCTGTGAAGACATCCAGCAACTGCCGATAAGAGAGCTTTCCCATCCACAGCATATAAATACCCTCTGAGAATAATAAAAGTTTGCAGCATGATCAGAACTCCTGTCTTGCTGTCATCTCTCGTGTCTCTTGTCCCTTCATTCCTCCCCAACTAGGATCGACACCCAAGTTGATGTGTCCTGCCAGCCGGGCCATCTGACACTAACCCATACCCTCCTAGACTCTGATGACAAATCCTAAAATGATGGAGAAAAATAACCCAAACAGAATAGAAATACAAGTAGTTCAGAGGAGGCATGGTGTATAGTTGCACTTGCCTTTTGCATGATATAGGGTAGGTGTTATAAATCTAGTTAATTTTTAATTGAAATAGTTCTCCATGTGTTGTTAAAGTTAACAAATATGTGAATTCCTGTCTCCCTTTCTCTGTAGCCGATTCAGCACATGTATTTTTATATGCACATATAGAATCCTACCTGGTATCAGATGTACATTCTTGTGAGGTGGCTGACTTGGAAGATACAAATTGTGAGAAGAGATGACTCCTCCTAAACGCTGTTGGAACAGAAAATTCAACCTATGGGTGAGCCTCCTAGTAGAACAACATTATACATAAATCCATGTTCAGTAAATTAAATATTTTTGCATCTGTGGATGATATATACTTCATGATGAATTTCGATTGGCATATATATTGCTACATTTTATTGTCTGGGTGTGTGTGTTGTGTGTGTGTGTGTGGGGGGGTATATATATATATATATATATATATATATATATATATATATATACACTCTCCAAATATTTCAAAATATGAAATATATGTGTCTTACATATACTACCTAAATTCATTCATGTTCATGTATGTGGATTTATAATCAATTTTTCATAATATTATTCTCAGAAATATTCATCCACCTGAATTACATATTTGTTTTCTAGTACTGAAAACTAACTTCAGTGAGTGGTGCATACAATCCTAATATTTCTACAGTAACTGACCCAGTTTAACATCAATGCAACTAGATTCCTCTTGGATATGATGTCTATATTGAAGTTCATTTTATTCAACACTGGTACATTACTATTTGTTCAGTTTATACACATCATAGGATATATATTTCATCAACAACTTCAATAATTTATAGGATTTTGATTCACTTTCAATCATTTCCTGATTCAGAACACATGTATTCCTCCAGGTTACTTGATTGTTTTTTCATGAGACTTCTTTCCAAACGCTTTTTTTTTCTATTTCCATAATCATTTTGAAGTAAAACTGACACACTCTTCATGATAAACCATAACCCTAATATTACCATTAGATGTATTTCTGGTTGGAATGAATGATTGCATATAAAGATACGATTTTCTGTTTATTTTCAGATATCAATTCAATCGAATATTTAAAGTTGGAACAAGTTATAATATTTAATCACAGTATCGTCTATTCATAAATTATCTCTATGTTCATAGACACAGAGTAAATCTATTTGTAACCCCAATACTAATTTTTTCATCTTCAAAATGTTGCTCCCAGAAATGGTGGAAGAAATACTCATGTCACCTAATCTACATATACATTTTATCACAGTAATATTCTGGACACAAAAAGAAGAGGTCACACTTATGATTGTATCAAAGCCTAAATGAAAAGTGAGCATAGATTACTGAAAACATTGATGTCCTGTGTGCCTAATGCTCTCAAATGTCAATCCTATTGGTGACTACATATTTGTTTCTTCTTAAGACTATATTTTGAACCTCAACCCTGTTGCAAATGTCTAATCCTATCACTCAATTTATACTTTGCCTGATTTCCTAATGTCTCTATTGATGTCTGCTTACCTAAATATTTTCCCCAGTTCACCATTGTGACTGACCCTTCACGTGTGCTGACTTTTACATTCACTCTCTACCCTATAAACTATTGCTAAAGAACTTTTGGTCCAAATTCTGTACTCAGTCTTCTTCTGAAACTTATCGAATATCTTCCTAATCCTACCGACTATCCCTGTTCTAGTGGATGTTCACTTCTACATTCAATCATCCAAGGTACAAGGTCCTATGCCATTGATTATCGTTTTATCTGAAACACCTGTGCAGAACGTATATCAAAGCTAAGTATCCCAATCAATAGCGCAATGCCCTTCTGGGCTTCAAATCTTACCTAGATTTTTGTTTTCATACTTATATTTCACCTATATATTCTTATCAATATCACAGGTTCCCAATACCATTATTCATCAATTAGAATAATTCCTAACCCAAATCAAACCTGTTATTAACCCTAACCATACACTGTTCCCTCAATCTAACTTTACAGAAGAGGAGGGACCAAGTTGGTCTTACAATACAGGAATGTAGAAAATCTTCCACCTGTTGTAAAACTCAAAGGTCCATGAAGAAGTGATCCCTGGAGAACATGTAGGCAGCCATGAAGGACCTGAGAGAGCAAACGTCATCTTCCATTGCAAACAACCTGGTCAGGATGAAGGGTTGTGTCTGAATCAGCCTCTCTGTTCATAATGTAGAGAAGATGGACACAAACAGTCCTGTTTGGAGAGCTGTTCCTGGGTGCCTATGGTTCATATACTATTCTAACTTGTGAAAGTGTCACAGGAAGTAGGAGAAGCCTCGATCTCATGGGACCCTTGGAAGCAACTGTTAGGACAAAGTGGTTGCCAAAGCAGTGACCTCATTCAGTTCCTGAAGGAAGTGACCTCACCTCACTTCCTTGGTCATGGAACTCTCGGTACTTGGGATCCAGGAAGCAAGGTACCAAGAGCCTGTCCCAGTCCCAGTCCCAGTGGGCTCACTTGTTTGGATTTACCAAGGACAGAGTCAGTCTTTCATGGTACCTACAGATATGAGGATGGCCAACTGCCAGGAAAACTCAGAAGAGGGGCCTTTCCTGAGAAAGCAGATAGTGGCTCACCGCTGGCTCCTGACAAGTTCACAGAGTTGGTGATTTCCGGGGATCATAAGTTGGCCCACCAGTCAGAAGACACTCTGGATAGTCACAGACATACTTTGTAGAAGGTGGTGCCTCTGTGGTTGTCGGTGTGGGTTTGTGGTTTTGTCTCATGTTCTGAGAATAGGTAGAAAAGGCGGTTTGTTTGATTTGGAGTGAACTGTTTATAGTAAGTCGTTTGGCAAGCAAGAGTTTCTATGTCTGTGTATCCCACTGTGTCCATGGTTTTAGACATTAGAAAACAGAATGCATCAATTGTTGTGTCCTGTCTAGTAGAAAGCTTCCCAGCATTCATCCTGCAGAATTTATGAATGGGTTTCAGCTTGCCTTATCGATGAGCAACATGTGGATCTTCCAAAATTCCTGCATTCTTCATGAATTCTGGCTACTCTCCAGAATAGGCTCATGGTTTTGTGTCCAAGATATGTAGCAGTTCCAAGCCCTGTGACATGGCCATGTACTGGATAGCTGAAGGGAATGTCGAGCATCTCAAAAAACTCAGATGTAAGTGTGACCATGATAGTCTAAGTGGAGAAACCCTGCTTTGGGCCTTTTGCTTACCTATTGTTCTGTTGCCCTGAATGTCAGGAAGGTCTTTGCCTCAAGACATTCGTTTGTGAAGCCTGAAGAAAACAGGTTCAAATGGAAATGAATGGACATCACCTGTGGATCTTTGCTTAATTCCTTTGGAAATGGAAGTGTCTGAATCAGCCTCTTGGCCCTGTGTGAGGCCGTGGCTTAGATTCTCAACCCCTGAAGAATCTAAAGAAACATCACATGTGTGCATCCAAAACAAAAATGGCCAAAAGTGCAGTTATTGTGGATGAAGTCTCTCCCCATTCTCTGTGAGGTTCCTGACCTCCATCAAGTTAGAATAGGGATCCTTTGGGCCAAATCATTTCTTCAAAGCCCTAAAGAGGCTTGCCCATAATTGCTTGAATTTTCCCGTGACTACAATTCACATAAAGAATCCAAACTGCACAGTCAATATGCCTCAAATTGGAGAAACAGAGAAGTATTAACAGCAGGCCTATATGAACACTCCTGGTTCACAGGAGTGGTGTCCAGGCCACCCTGAATTTAGGCAAATTAGGGGCAAGAGAGATTATTTAGGAGACTGTCTTGAGCTTCGCCCCTCGTGGAAAATTCCAGCGATAGGTTATGATGAGTGTCTATATAAAAGAACATGAGGGCCATGTGGGAGTGTTTTGGTTTTAATTGTGGTTGTTAGTGTGGTGGTTGGAAGAGATGACTGGGTCCACCTTGACATGAACTCCGATGTTTTTCCCCTTAGAGACTGAGTTCTGGAACTGACCTCAGAAAAGTATTGCCATTAATTGTGTTGGGATTTTAGGAGGCCATGCATGAGAGTCGCCCTTGGAAACTGAGATCAAGGCCCAGGGTGGCTTTCAACAGAGCACTGGGAATCAGAGCCAAGATATCACGTAATTTTCTTCTGAAAGACTTGGCAGCCATAGTTGAGAGTCAAAAGACACATGGACCTCACATTGTAGAACTCAATGGGCCTGGCTTCATTTGACCTTTTGGCCATTCTTTGGGAAGCATTACCTGTGAGATTTCTTCAGAGCTTTCATTGAAATGAGCTTCGTCAAGATTAATGGTTCTGGAATGAACTGAAACTCACAGTGCCTCCAACGTCATTGTTGAAATATGGCTAGAAAAATACCATGAAATTTTTGAAATTTCCATGACCAGCTGGCACAGGAGAACCTTTGGATGTCCTGTTGCTGATCATGAGTATAACAGACAGTGCCTTGATTGACTGGTTTTAATAAAAATTGTGTAAAACAGAGATGCCAATAAGTTGGAGCCTGATGATTAGTGGGCCTAGAGCATTGGTAGGCAGGTGTGTGATAAAACATCTGTAGTGGGGCCATGTGGATCTGCCATTGGCTTCCAAATGGCGTGTGACTGACATGATGCAGCCAGCAGTCCCTTCTAAGTAAAGGCATATTGTTATATGGAGAGGTTTCAGGGCAATGTTCAGAATCGATTTGCTATGGTCAATGGGGCAAGCTATGTGATATAGAAGCATGGTTGGTGCATTCTCCTGCAGAAATTGAAATACCACATGTGACAGAACTCCCTGCTGCACTGTGTCCCAGTTGAACTCCGTGTATTTCATGAAGCAAATACCAAACTCCCATTGTAGCAGCAAGAAACACCATGAAAATTGGAGGATGAACAAATGGCTTCACAGTCCACACAGGGAGACACTTAGAACCCAGTGGCCACAGTTTACCTACAAAGATCAAATTCAGGACTGGTGTCTCATGTTAATTGGAAAATAAGAAACTATGTTTTACAGGTCACATAGGTGCAGACCCAGCTTTGATGATCTCAGTACAAAGGAAGCTAAAGCTCCTGATAACAACATATGTTTCAAGTGCCCAACCTCAGAGGCAATTTCTCAAGAAGTCTTTAGGCCAGCAGAGCTCCATGTTTATGGAGTGTTCACCCTGTCCCTTACTTTTGGAAACTCCTGTACCACCTTCAAGGTAGTGAACTTCTTAGCATATTACATTCCAGATAAGTATTCACTGATTTTCTAATTCTTCTCCTCTAATTATGTCTTACTTGGGGCGAAGATAATGTCAAGCCATTGTTCTGGAGGTGTGGGAAGATTTTGTGTGGCACATATTTGCATACACATTGGATACATTTTCCAATTTTCCATTCAAAATACTGAATCCCTGACTCTAACCCCTACCATACTAGACTCTGACTACTAATCGTAATATGATGGAGAATAATAACCAAAACAGAATAGAAATACAAGCAGTTCAGAGGAGGCATGGTGTATAGTTGGAATTGCCTTTTGCATTATATAGGGTAGGAGTTATAAATCTAGTCATTTTTTTGTTGAAATAGTTCTCTGTGTGTTTTGAAAGTTAACAAATATGTGAATTCCTGTCTCCTTTTCTCTGTAGCCTATTCAGCACATGTAATTTTATATGCACATATAGAATTGTACCTGGTATCACACGTACATTTTTGTGAGGTGACTTACTTGGCAAATACAAATTGTGAGAAGAGATTACTCCTCCTAAATGCTGTTGGAACTGAAAATTCAACCTATGGGTAAGCCTCCTAGTTGAACAACATTATACGTAAATCCATGTTCAGTATATGAATATTTTTGGGTCTGTGGATGATATGTATTTCATGATGAATTTCGATTGGCATATATATTGCTAGTTTTTAATGTCTGTGTGTGTGTGTGTGTGTGTATATATATATATATATATATATATATATATACTCTCCAGATTTTTCAAAATATGAAATATTTGTGTCTTATTTTGCACTCCCTAAATTCATTCATATTCATGTATGTGGATTTATAATCCACTTTTTAAAAAATTATTCTCAGAAATATTCATCCACCTGAAATACATATTTTTTCCTAGTACTGAAACAGTTTTCAGTAAATGGTGCATCCAAATCCTAATATTTCGGCATTGCAAGATGGCTGTGAAGACAGTGTATCACACCCAGTGTACCCTGCCACTGCGCAAGTGAATAACGAGTTAGAGCAATGAAAAACTATCTTGTTAGGATCTTACAGGAAAATGGGTGTTTACCGAAACCTAGAAGAATGATTTCCACCACCGAGGTCCGGTAATTGAGTCTCAAACACAAGCCACTTGTGCAACTGGAGATCCATTCTGATTGATCCGCGTGACCTGCCCTGTGTCTACAAATGGTGAGGCACCACCGAGAAGCGACCAGCAAGCAGGGAGAAACGTTGCTGCGGATTCTGTGGAATCCTGCTGTCTGAGCATCCACTGAGCCCCCAGCTGAATTCGGGATTTCAGACGGGGAAGTTAGCAGTACATTTCTATGCCCCAAAGCGGAAACTCCACAAAGGAAACCAACAGCCACCATCTTGGAGAGCTGAAGTAACCACCACCACTCCCAGACAGATTGCAACAATAAAACAGGTGTGTGTTTCTCAGCTCATCTCACATACAGAGGAAAATTCGCATAAAATCTCTCCTAGGCTTTTGGGGGAGGGATAATCAGAGCAAGTCTGCATAAAGACTGGGGGAAAACTAGAGGCACCTGACCTTCATCTCCCCTTCCCATCAGCGGCAAAAATGAAACTTGTCTAGCCAGTGCGGGGCGATGGGCAAGCGAAAAAAATTAAAACAATAGAGTTCCAGGGTTCACAATAGACACCCTCCCCACCCAACAAACGGCAGACCCAGAGAACAGTTTGAGCTGCCGAGAAGCATCACTCAGGAGAAATCTGGTCTAGCAGGAGAAATCAGGACTAGCAGGATAAACCAGGGGACTAGAGGCCAGGCCCTCCTGACTGGCTGGCTGGAGAACGCCGGCCCACTGCCAGTGTGACTGGGCAACTGGAGACCACCTTCCTGCTGGCGCCAGCCCACCTGCTGACGCTAGGTCTTGACGGCTGGAGAACGCGTGCCTGCCGGCGACCGAACGCGCAACTGTGTGGCTAGAGATCACCCACCAGCCGAAGACAGACCACAAGCTGCCCGCGCTACTGGGTGGCTGGAGACTGCCGGCCTGTCAGCGACCGGGAGCTGAAACCAACCAGAGACAATCCAGTCCACCCACCCAATTTGGACACTCCGGCAAGGAGCCTGGGGCCCACCACAGCAGAGAGGTGACATCACTGGAGCTCGGCCGTCAGAATTCCTTAACAGTGGAATCCACTTAAGCAGGCATAGTCTACCAACACAAAGGAGAGAAAACAGAGATATATAAACCCATAACAAATCTATAGAAGAGAGCAGAAACACAGCAATCAAATAGAGCTGGAAAATGACGTGAACATCATGAAAAAACAAGGGAAAACAAGGTGTACAAACAATGAAGGACAACTTAATACTACAGGAGAACCTAGAAGCATCAGAAACAGGGATAGGGAAAAAACTTAAGTCATACCTAACTCAGATGGAAAGGAATAAGAGAGAAGACATGAGGCAGCAAGTCTAAGGATAAAAGTATATTTTGAAAATGAATTAAACAAATTCAAATGGCAAAGAACAAGCTTTACCAGGAGATAGAGATCTTTTAAAAAATCATACAGTAATTCTAGAAATTCAGGAAACTATAAACCAAATTAAAAACTCAAACAAGAATATTACAAATAGACTAGATCAAGTAGAAGTCAGAACATCAGATAATGAAGACAAAGTTTGTCAACTTGAAAAGAGTATAGTCAACACAGAAAACATGCTTAAATCCCATGAGCAACTATTCAAGAGATATGGGATGTCATAAAAAAAACAAAATTGGGAGTCATCGGGATAGAAGAAGGCATAGAAATTCAAACCGAATGAATGAACAACATATTAAATGAAATAATTCTAGAAAACTTCCCAGAGATGAAAGATGGAATGGATTGCCATATCCTGGAAGCCTACAGGACCTCAAACATTCAAAACCATAATAGACAAACTCCAAGACATATAATTATGAATATAGCCAACATACAGAACAAGGAGAGAATATTAAAAGCTACGAAAGAAAGTAGGCAGATAACATTCAGGGGTAAACCAATAAGGTTAACAATTGATTTTTCATCACAGACTTTGAAAGCGAGAAGATCTTTGAACAATGTATTTCAAACACTGAAAAATAATGGATTCCAACCAAGAATACTGTATCCAACAAAATTAAGCTTCAGATTTGACAATGAAATTAAGTCCTTCCTGATAAATAAAAGCTAAAAGAATTCGCAGACAGAACACCAGCACTGCAAAGCATTTTGAGCAAAATACTACAAGAAGAGGAATTGAAAAATAGTGCCCAAAACTAACAGCGGGAGGTATCTCAGTAAAGGGGTAAGAAAAAAACCAAAAAGTAAAAACTACCCAAATTAAAATAAATAAATAAATAAACATGACTGGAAGTACAAATCATATTTCAATTGTAACCTTAAATGTTAAAAATCTAAACTCACCAATCAAGAGACATAGGCTAGTAACCTGGATCAAAAAAATAAATCCAACAATATGCTGCCTTCGAGAGACTCATATGAAAGGTAATGACATACACAGGCTGAAAGTGAAAGGTTGGGAAAGATCATACCACTCATATGGCCCTCGGAAGCAAGCAGGAGTGGCCATACTCATATCATATAAAATCAACTTCAAACCTACGTTAATCAAAAGGGATAAAGTAGGACACTATATATTGTTAAAAGGAACCATCCACCAACAAGACATAACAATTATCAATTGGTATGCACCAAACAATTGAGCTGCAACGCTCATAAAACAAACTCGCCTCAAGTTCAAGAGTCAAATAGACTACAACACAATAATTATGGGTGACTTCAACACACCGCTCTCACCATTAGACAGATCCTCTATAAAAAACTGAATAAAGAAACTATAGAATTCAACAGCACAATCAATAACCTTGACGTAACCGACATATATAGAATACATCAACCATCATCAAGTGGATACACTTTATTCTCAGCAGCACATGGATCCTACTCCAAGTTAGACCATATATTATGCCATTGGGCAACTCTTAGTAAATATAAAGGCGTGGAGAAAATACCATGCACCATATCTGATCATAATGGAATGAAACTGGAAATCAATGATAAAAGAAGGAAGGAAAAATCCTACATCACATGGAAAATGAACAATATTCTACTGAATGATCAATGGGTTACAGAAGACATAAAGGAGGAGATAAAAATATTTTTAGAATCAAATGACAATACAGACACATCGTACTGGAATCTATGGGACACAAAGAAGGCAGTTTTAAGAGGGAAATTCATTTCTTGGAGTTCTTTCCCAAAAAAAGGATAAAACAACAAATAAATAAACTCACAGTACACATCAAAAACCTAGAAAAGGAAGAGCAAAACAACAGCAAATGTAGTAGAAGACAAGAAATAATTAAAATTAGAGCAGAAATCAACGAAATTGAAACAAAAAAAAAACATTGAAAAAATTGATAAAACTAAAAGTTGGTTCTTTGAAAAAATAAATAAGATTTACAGGCCCTTAGCCATGCTAAGGATGAGAAGAAGAGAGACAACTGAAATTACTAACATACGGAATGAAAAAGACAATATCACAACAGACAGTACACAAATACAGAAGATAATTAGAAAGTATTTTGAAACCCTATATTCCAATAAAATAGAAGATAGTTAAAATATCGACAAATTTCTTAAGTCATACGATCTGCCCAGATTCAGTCAGGAAGACACACACAATTTAAACAGACCAAAAACAAAGGAACAAATAGAAGAAGCCATCAAAATACTACCAACCAAAAAAAGCCCTGGACCTGATGGGTATAGAGCAGAGTTCAAAAAAACCTTCAAAGAAGAATTAATACCAATACTTTTCAAGCTATATCAAGAAATAGAAAAATAAGGAGCTCTTCCAAATTCATTCTCGGAATCCAAAATCACCCTGATTCCAAAACCAGACAAAGACACTTCAAAAAAGAAAACTACAACCAATATCTCTAATGAACTTGGATGCAAAAATTCTCAATGAAATCCGTGTGAATTGAATCCAAAAGCATATCAAAATAGTTGTGCACCATGATCAAGTAGGATTCTTCCCTGGAATGCAAGGCTGGTTCAATATACGGAAATCAATAAATGCTATTCACCACATCAATAGACTTAAGGACAAGAACCATATGATCATCTCGATAGATGTAGTAAAAACATTCAACACAGTTCAGCATCCCTTTATGTTCAAAACACTAGAAAAACTAGAAATAACAGGAACTTACCTCAACATTGTAAAAGCTATATACGCTAAACCTCAGGCTAGGATCATCCTAAATGGAGAAAACTGAAGGCATTCCCTCTGAAATCTGGAACAAGACAGGGATGCCCTCTATCACCACTTCTATTCAATTTAGTTCTTGAAATACTAGCCAGAGAAATTAGACAGACAAAAGAAATTAAAGGCATAAAAATAGGAAAAGAAGAACTTGAATTATCACTATTTGTGGATGACATGGTAATATATTTAACAGACCCAAAATGGTCTACAAAGAAACTGCTAGAGTTAATAAATGAAGGATGTAAAACCAACACGCATAAATCAAAGGCATTTCTGTATATCAGCAACAAAACTTCTGAAATGGAAATGAGAAAAACCACTCCATTCACAATATCCTCAAAGAAAATAAGATACTTGGAAATCAACCTAACAAAAGAGGTGAAAACCACAGAACCCTAAAGAGAGAGATAGAAAAAGATTTTAGAAGATGGAAAAATGTACCCTGTTCATGGATAGGCAGAACTAAATTCATCAAAATGGCGAAATTACCCAAAGTTCTATACAGGTTTAACGCAATGCCAATCAAAATCCCAATGGCATTTCTTGTAGAAATGATAAAGCAATCATGAAATTAATATAGAAAAACAAAAGACACAGAATAGCAAAAGAAATTCTAAGCAGGAAGTGTGAATCGGGAGGTATAGCGATACCAGAGTTCAAACTTTACTACAAAGCAATAGTAACAAAAACAGTGTGGTACTGGTACGAAAACAGGCAGGTGGACAAATGGTATAGAATGGAGGACAGAGAAACCAATCCACAAAATTACAACTTTCTTATATTTGATAAAGTGGCTATAAACATGCAATGGATGAAGGATAGCATCTTCAACAAATGGTGCAGGGAAAATTAGAAATCCATATGCAACAAAATGAAACTGAATCCCGTTCTCTCACCATGCACAAAAGTTAAATCAAAATAGATCAAGGAGCTAGATATCAAATCAGAGACACTGCGTCTCATAGAAGAAAAAGTTGGCTACGATCTATATACTGTGGGGTCAGGCTCCAAATTCTTTAATAAGCCATCAATAGCCCAAGAGTTAATAACAAGAAAAAAACAAATGGGACTTACTTAAACTAAAAAGTTTTTTTCTCAAGAAGAGAAACAATAAGAGAGGTAAATAGAAAGCCTACATCCTGGGAAAAAATTTTTACCCCTCACACTTCAGATAGAGCCCTAATATGCAGAATATACAAAGAACTCAAAATATTAAACAATAAGATAACAAATAACCCAATCAACAAATGGGCCGAGGACCTAATCAGACACTTCACAGAGGAGGACATACAATCAATCAACAAGTACATGAAAAAATGCTCACCATCTCTAGCAGTCTGAGAAATGCAAATCAAAACCACCTTAAGATACCATCTTACTCCAGTAAGATGAGCAGCCATTATGAAGTCAAACAACAATAAGTGTTGGCGAGGATGTGGGGAAAAGTGTACACTTGTACACTGCTGGTGGGACTGCAAATTGGTGAGGCCAATTTTGAAAGAAGTATGGATATTCCTGGGAAAGCTGGAAATGGATCCACCATTTGACCCAGCTATCACCCTTCTTGGACTGTTCCCTGAGGATCTTAAAAGAGCGTACTATAGGGATACTGGCACATCAATGATCATAGCGGCACAATTCACAATAGCTAGACTGTGGAACCAATTTAGATGCCCTTCAATAGATTAATAGATAAAAAAATGTGGCATCTATACACAATGGAGTATTACACAGCACAAAAATGACAAAATCATAGAATTTGCAGGGAAATGGATGGCATTAGAGCATATTATGTTAAGCGAAGCTAACCAGTCCTTAAAAAATAAATGCCAAATGTCTTCTCTGATATAAAGAGAGCAAATAAGAGCAGAACAGGGAGGAAGAGCATGAGGAAAATATTAACATTAAACAAAGACGAATGGGGGGAGAGAAAGGGAGAGAGAAGGGAAAGCTTATGAAAATTGTAGGAGACCCTCAATGTTACACAAAATCGCATATAAAATGTTGTGAGGGGAAGTGGGGGGGAAACAATGGAGAGAATTGAACAATAGCAGATGAGGTAGAGAGGGAAGATGGGAGGGGAGGAGAGGGTGGATAGTAGGGGATAGGAAAGGTAGCAGAATACAACAGTCACTAATATGCCATTATGTAAAAGTGTGAATGTGTAACCGATGTGATTCTACAATTCGTATTTGGGGAAAAAATGGGAGTTCATAACCCAATTGAGTCAAATGTATGAAAGATGATATATCTTGAGCTTTGTAATGTTTTGAAGAACCAATAAAAATAAATAAATAAATAAATAAATAAATAAATAAATAAATAAAGGTTTAAAATTTAGTGGGAAGAAATCAGCTAAAAATGGGTTCAGATGTATTCATTTTGCTATGCAGAAACTTTGTTTTGTGTAGTTGTAAATATCACAAATTTTTTTTTACCAGAAAATGCACATAAATTGAGATGAAAGGATAATTCACCTATCTTCATGAAAAATTCATAGCATTTTCTACACTTTTCATACTTCATTTTTTTCGTGAATATTTTGACATGGACAAGGTCTAGTCTTAGGCTATTCTTCCAGAATACTACCTCATCTGACAAGTTCGTACAATGTGTTGGATTGTTCTTTTCATCTTTTATTTAATAGTTGCTAGCTGATAATGTGTATTTTTCTCATCTTTATTTGGACATTATCTTTGCATTTTATGTTTTACTGGGGAAGAGACTCATCAAAAGCTCTTTATTATATGTATCAACAATCAAACATTTAGAGCATGCAATTATTCTTAATTTTGCATGAAAATAAATTTGTACCATTTTTCTTATAAAGATGTAGTATTATTAATAATGTCCCTACTGTAATAAGTAACTACTTACAAGAAGAATTAAACAATTGACTTTATATCAATTATGAACATGAAAAGTACTAAAATAAGTATTTGGCAATTAATACACAATTGATAGAAATAGAAATCACAAGAACGCCATTTAAAATGTCAGTGCATATGGTCCTTAAATAATAGGTTGTTCAAATAAAATTTCTCTAATTCATAAGAGTTAATATGCCATATTACAGCTTAATGTGATATAAAACATTAAATTATCAGTATTGATAAATAAGAATGATACCTTTTTACTTAAATATGTTTATTTGATTTTCACTGTAAGATGTTAATTATGGAAGAATTGAGAATTAAGAAAGACTTGGTCTATATTATTTCTAACAGGAAAATCAAAGTACTTTTAAATATATATGTATATATATATATAATATATGTAATGCATATGCATGAATATAGATACATATGTGTAATAAATGTATTGTAATATATCTATCAGGTGATTATAATTTTTAGATTTTCTCAAGAAAAAGAATGACTATAAAAAACAGTCTTAAACTTAAATTTCATAGCATACTACTGTTTGTAATGACATGAGAGAAAAATAGATATGGAGGGGAAACGAAAACGGAAGGGAGAGAAGGGGGAAAATGGGGGAAGAAAGTGAGTAAAGAAGAGGGACATGAGTGTATGATGTTAAGATAAAAGTGGAGGGGCTGGGTTTGTGGCTCAGTGGTAACATGCTTTTCTAGCATGTGTAAGGCACATGGTTCTATTCTCAGCACCACATACAAATAAACAAAATGAAGGTCAATCAACAACTGAAAAAATAAAAAATAAAAAAGAAGAAATATTATGAAAATTCCAAGCTTTGATGAACGTTAAATAAAAAAAATTATGTTACATAGCCTTATGTAATTTTAGACTATCCAAAATAGTCACTAAATGTTAGATTATTAGTGCTATAACTAAAAATTCATTGATCTTTCCTCTACACTCTGTGGCATGCTAGTGCTAAAATAAATTGTATTATTAATCCCCCCCAAAATCCTAATATTTCTACAGTAACTGACCCAGTTGAACATCAATGCAAGTAGACATGATGTGCATTTTGACGTTCATTTTTATTCAACACTGGTACATTACTATTTCTTCAGTTTATGCACATCATAGCATATATGTCTCATCAAAATTTCGCAAATTTATAGGCATTTGTTTCACTTTCAATCACTTCCTGCTTGAGAACACATGTATTCCTCCATGTTTCTTGACTGCTCTTTTCATGAGACTTCTTTCCAAACACATTATTTTCGATTTCCATTATCACATTTGAAGCAAAACTCACAAACCCGTCACAATAAACCATAACACTAATATTACCATTAGATGTGTAACTTTTTGGAATGAATGGTTCTATATCAATATAAGATTTCTTACTTAGTTTCAGATATCAATTCAATCCATTATTTAAAGTGGAACCAGTTATATTATTTATTCACAGTACAGTCTATTCACGAATTATCTCTATATTCATAGACACAGGTACACCTCTTTGTACCCCCAATACTAATTTATACGTCCTCAAAATATAGCTCCCAGAAATGGTGGAAGAAATACTCATGTCACCTGATCTACATATACATTTTATCACAGTAATATTCTGGACACAAAAAGCAAAGGTCACACTTATGATTGTACAAAACCTAAATGGAAAGTGAACATGGATTACTAAAAACATCCATGTCGAGGTTGCCTAATGCTCTCAAATGAAAATCCTATTGGTGACTACATATTTGTTTCTTCCAAAGATTATATATTCAAACTCAACCATGTTGAAAATGTCTAATCCTGTCACTCACTTTATACTTTGCCTGATTTTGTAATGTCTCTATTGATATCTGCTTTCCTACATATTTTCCCCAGTTAATCATTGTGACTTCCTCGTCACATATGCTGATATTTACATTCACTCTCTTAGCGATACCCTACTTCTAAAGAACTTTTGTTCCAAATCCTACACTCATTCTTCTTCCTAAATTTACCGAATATCTTCCTAATCCTACCGACTATCACTTTTTGACTGGATGTTCTCCTCTACATTCAATCATCCAAGGTGAAAAGTCCTATGCCATTGTATATCGATTTATCTGAAACATCTGTGCAGAATGTAATTCAACGCTAAGTATCCCAATCAAGGGACAAATGACCTTCTGGGCTTCAAATCATACTTAGATTTCTGTTTTCGTACATATATTTCACCTCTATATTCTTGTAAATATCACAGGTTCCCAATACCATTATTCATGCAGCAGAATGGTTCCTAACCCATATCGAACATGTTAATAACACTAATCATACACTGTTCCCTCAATCTAACTTTGCTGAAGAGGAGCGACAGTGTTGGTCTTACAATACAAGAATGTATGGGATCTTCCACCTGTTGAGAACATCAAAGGTACGTGCAGAAATGATCTCTGGAGAAGATGTAGGCAGCTATGAAGGACCTGAGAGAGCAAAAGACATCTCCATGGCAAACAACCTGGAAGGATGAAGGAATGTATCTGAATCAGCCTCACTCTTCTTAATGTAGAGTAGACCAAACCAGGCCTGTGTGGAAAGCTCTTCCCAGGTGCGTATGGTTGATATACCATTCTAACATATGAAATTGTCACAGGAAGTAGGGGCAGCCTCCATCTCATGGAACCCTTGGAAGCAACTGTTAGGACAAAGTGGTAGCCAAGGCAGTGACCTCATTCAGTTCCTGAAAGAAGTGACCACACCTCACTTCCTTGGTGATGAAAGTCTCTGAACTTGGGATCCAGGAAGCCAGGCACCCAGAGCCATTACCAATCCCAGTCCCAGTGGTCTCACTTGTTTGAATTTACCAAAGACAGAGTCAGTCTTTCTTCTTACCTGTTAAGGTCTGTAAACAAGTCAGATTGGCACCTGTTATTTTGCTGGAGAAATGTTAGAGTCTGTAAACAAGTCTGGATGGCGCCTGGCAAAATGCCAGAGGGAGTGGTTTGTGAAGTAACAAAAGCGAGCCATTAAGTGTGAAGATTCCTTATTGGTTGACTGCTGTATCTATTTTATGCTAATGAGATAGGCTGTGTAAAATGTATAAATATCGCTCAGATCTTACAATAAACGGCTCTCATTCCTGCTGCATCAACAAACACAAGTTATTCGTCACCCCCCAGGTTATTCTGCTGCAGCGGGACTGCGGCAGATGGTGGCCCGTTACGGGGAGCCCTGGGACACTCACGGGTAAGGGTCGAAAAAAGCTTTCTGTCCATAGATAGGACGGGAGCAATCTGCTCGTCCCTAGGCAGATAGGGCGATAGGAAAAATGACCATTTCGAGAAAATGGAGAAGATTGATGCAGTATGTTTGTGTCTTGTTTTGTCTTGAAATGTTGTATTGTCTTTGTGATGAAAATATGGAAGGGGTGAGAAGTAAATTGATAAGAGAAAAAGGCACCCCAGTGGAACCAAGAATAGTTAGGGCATGTGTTGATAAAAGCCCAGAAACTCTAGTCAGAAAGAAAAAGAAAGTTCAGAAGAAGAAGGATTATCAGGAAAAAAGTTGCAGCAAAAGGCTATTACTGAATACTTTTCGATACTGGAGGGTGCGTGAAATGACAAGGCGGCTGCCACTTGCCCAAGCCGATCATGGCGCAGTAAGAATTTTCCAAGAGGCAGTTGAGGGCTCTTCCCCGCCCCCCTGCCCGGGGGAGCGGATCACCACTGTGAGCCCAAATCTAGACCTGACCTGGAGGCACAGTCTCGCAGGCTTTTGCTCCCTGTGCCCGGAAGAAGTTTGAGCCCAGGACTCTCCCTGGGGCCATCTGGGGCTGCCCAGGATGCTACAGCTGGCAGAAGATGCCACTGGCATCCCTGAAGTTTGATCATTTCCAAGGCCAGTAACTACAATGGGTCTCCCACACCTGCAGGCTGATGAGTAATGAGTACTATTAAGGCTTATTTCAAATGTAAAAAACCTTGAGATAATGTACTAAAATTGTTCAGAAGGTTGTTTTCTTAGTGAAATGCTACAGGATTTTCTTTAGCCATCCGGAGTTCCTGCCTTCGTCCAAGTGCCGGTGAAAACAAAGGTGGAAGAATTTACAATGTTGCTGAGAACTGGAGGAAACTTCAGCTGAGAACCCGAGGAGACTTCGGAGCTATTGCTTTTTCTGCTACTACAACTTAAGCTAGCTGCCTGGAGAACTTACCTGGACTGTGATTTACCTGAACTCTGAGTTAATCTATTGAGACACTGCTTTATCTGGACTGAGACAACAGACTGTAATCTACAACAACTTGTAACTCGGTATCTTTGCTAACGGTGTCATTGCTGGTATAAGTTTTCCAAGGGCTTCTTGCATGGAGCCATCAATTGGATTGGTATTGTAACATTTTGTATCCTCCCTTTCTGTTTCTAGCAGGTTATTTATGGTGTTTCTGTAAAAAACACTATGGTACTTATTTAAATTAAACAAAAGGGGGAAATGTTAACGTCTGTAAACAAGTCAGATTGGCACCTGTTATTTTGCCAGAGAAATGTTAGAGCCTGTAAAGAAGTCTGGATGGCGACTGGCAAAATGCCAGAGGGAGTGGTTTGTGAAGTAACAAAAGTGAGCCATTAAGTGTGGAGATTCCTTATTGTTTGACTGCTGTATCTATTTCATGCTAATTAGATAGGCTGTGTAAAATGTATAAATACCGCTCTTATTCAACAATAAACGGCTTCCAGTCCTGCTGCATCAGTCTACACAAGTTGTTCGTCACCCCCCCGGTTATTTTGCCCAGCCAGCCGGGCTACGGCACTTACCTACTGATGTGAGGATGGCCAAATGCCAGGGAAGCTCTGAAGATGGTTCTTTCCTTATAAAGCAGGTATTGGCTCACCGCTGACTCCTGACTACTTCAAGAGTTGGCAAAGGAAAGCAGATTTGAGACAGAACAAGCAATTTTGGGGAACATAGTATGGCCCACCAGTCAGAGGACACTCTGGATAGTCACAGACCAACTTGGAGAAAAGAGTTGCCTTTGTGGGTGTGGTTGTGGGTTTGTGTATCCCACTGTGTCTGTGGTTATAGACATTAGAAAAGAGAATGCATCAATGGATGTGTTCTGTCTAGTAGAAAGCTTCTCAGCATTCATCCTGCCAAATTTATGAATGGACTACGACTTTCCTTATGAATGGGCAATACCTGCTATCTTCCTAAGTTCCTGTTTTCTTCCTGAATTCTGGCCACTCTCAAGAATAGGCTCATGGTTTTGTGTAAAAGATATGTACCACCTCCAAACTCTGTAACATGGCCTTGTACTGGATAGATGAAGGGAATGGAGAGGAACTCAGAAAACTCAGATATCAGTGTGACCAGTAAAGTGTCAGTGGAGAAACACTGATTTGGGCCTTTTGTTTACCTATTGTTCCATTGCCCTGAATGTCTGGAAGGTCTTTGCCTCAGTCCACCCCTTTGTGAAGCCTGAAGAAAACAGTTTTCTAATGGAAAATAATGAGCATCACCTGTGGCTCTTTGCTTAATTGCCATGGAAAGGGATGTGTCTGAATCAGCCTCTTGGCCCTGTGTGAGGCTGTGACTTAGATTCTCACCACCTGATGAATCTAAGGAAAGATCTCATGTGTGCATCCAAAACCAAAATGGAAAAAGAGCAGTCTTGTGGATGAAGTCTCTCGCCTTCCTCTGTAAGGTTCCTGATTTCCATCAAGTGAGAATAGGTATCCTTTGGTTCAAAAAGTTTTTCAAAGCCCTGCAGAGGCAAGCCCATAGGTGCTTGGATTTTCTCATGACTCCAATTCACATAAAGAATCTAAACCCCACAGACATTAGGCTCAAATTGGAGAAGCAGAGCAGTATTAATGGCAGGCCTATTTGATCACTCCTTGTTCACAGATAGGTTGTCAAGCCACCCTGACTTTAGACAAATGAGGGTAGGGAGCATATTTTGGATACTGTCTTCAGCTGCGCCCCTCATGGAAACTTCCAGCCAGAGGTAATGATGAGTGTCTATGTGGAAGTAGTTGAGAGCCATGTGGGAGTATTTTGGTTTTAATTGTGGTCATTTGTTTGGCTGATGGAAGAGATGACTGGGTCCACCTTGGCTTGAACTCTGGTGTGAGTCTTCTTAGAGACTGAGTTTGGAAATTACTGCAGAGATGTATTGCCATGAATTGTGTTGGGATTTTTGGAGGCCACACATGGTACTGGCCTTTGGAAACTGAGATCTAGGTCCAGGGGGCTTCCCACAGAGCACTGGGAATCTGAGCCAAAATATCACATGATTTTATTCTTTAAGACTTGACAGCCATATTTGAGAGTAAAAACACACATGGACCTCACATTGTAGACCTCAATGGGCCTGGCTACAATTGATCTTTTGGCCACTCTTTGGGAAGTCTTGCCTGTGAGAGTTCTCCAGATGTTTCATTGAAATGGGCTTTCTCACCATTTGATGTTTCCAGAATGAATTAAATCCCACAGTGCCTCCAACCTCATCCTTGAAAAATGGCTAGATAAACATCATAAAAATTTGAAATTCCCATCACCAGATGTCACTGGATACACTTTGGATTTCCTGTTGCTGATCATGAGTGTACCAGACAGTGCCTTGATTGACTAGGTTTCATGAAAATGGTGTAGAACAGTGATGCAAATAAGTTAAAGTCTGTTGAGTAGTGGGCCTAGAGGAGTGTTTTGCAGGTCTGTGATAAAACTTCTGTGTTGGGATTATGTGGATCTGCCAAAAGGCTTGTAACTGACATGGTGCAGCCAGCAGACCCTTGTATGTAAAGGCATCTTGTTGATGGAGAGGTTTCAGGTCAATGTTCAGAATCAGGTTGCTATGGTCAAGGGGGCAAGCTATGTGGGATAGAAGCCTGGTTGGTGCATTCTCCTGCAGACCCTGACGCATAACACGTGACAGATCTCCCTCCAGCACTGTGACCCAGTTGAATTTCTTGTATTTCCTGAAGCCAATACCAAACTCCCAGTGCAGCAGCAAGAACACCATGAAAAGTGGAGGATGACCAAATGGCTTCACAGTCCACACGGGGCCACACTTAGCCTTCAGTGGCAAGAGTTTACTTACAAAGAGAGAATTCAGCCTTGCTGCCTCACTTTCTTTGGAAAATAAGAAACCATGTTCTGCAGGTCACATAGATGGAGACCCAGCTTTGGTGGTCTCACTAGAAAGGAAGCCATAGGTCCTGACAACAACATATACTTCAAGTGGCCAACCTCAGAGGCAGGTTCTCCAGAAGTCTTTAGGCTGGCACATCTCCATATTTGTGCAATGTTTACCCTGTCCCTTACTTTTGGAAACTCCTCTACCACCTCCAAGATTGTGAACTCGCAATCATGTTCCATTCCTGATATGTATTCACAGATTTTCTAACTCTTCTTCTTTTATTTTGTCTTACTTGGGGCAAAGATAGTGTCAAGGTATTGTTGTGAATGAGAGTAGGAAGATTTTGTGTAGCAAATATTTGCATACACATTTGATTCATTTTCCTATTTTACATTCAAAATACTGAATCCCTGACACTAACCCATACCCTACTAGACTCTGACCACTAATCCTAATATGGTGGAGAGAAATAATGCAAACAGAATTGAAATACAAACAGTTCAGAGGAGGCATGGTGTATAGTTGGATTTGCCTTTTGCATGATAAAGTGTAGGTGTTATAAATCTAGTCAATTTTTAATTAAAATATTTCACCATGGGTTTTTGTAGTTAACAAATATGTGAATTCCTGTCTCCCTTTCTCTGTAGCCTCTTCAGCACATGTATTTTTATATGCACATATAGAATCCTACCTGGTATCACACGTACATTTTTGTGACCTGGCTGACTTGGACATACAAATTGTGAGAAAAGATCACTCCTCCTAAACGCTGTTGGAACTGAAAATTCAACCTATATGTGAGCTTCCTAGGAGAACAACATTGTACATAAATCCATGCTCAGTAAAATAAATAATTTTGCATCTGTGGATGTTATATATTTCATGATGAATATTGATTGGCTTATAAATTGGTACTTTTTAATATCTCTGTGTGTGTTTTGGGTGTATATATATATATATATACTCTCAAGATTTTTCAAAATATGAAATATATGTGTCTTATATACACTACCGAAATTCATTCATGTTCATGTATGTGGATTTATAATAAAAATTTCACAAGATTATTCTCAGAAATATTCATTCACCTGAACTACATATTTGTTTTTTAGTACTTAAAACTAACTTCAGTGAATGGTGCATACAAATCCTAATATTTCTACAGTAATTGACCCAGTTTAACATCAATGCAATTAGATTCCTATGGGACATAGTGTGTATTTTGATGTTCATTTTTATTCAACACTGGTTCGTTAATATTTCTTCAGTTTATGCACATCATAGGATATATATTTCATCCACAAATTCACAAATTTATAGGCATTTGTTTCACTTTCAATCACTTCCTGCTTCAGAACACATGTATTCCTCCAGGTTTCTTGACTGGTCTTTTAATGAGACTTCTTTCCACACACATTATTTTCGATTTCCATAATCACGTTTGAAGCAAATCTCACACAGTCTTTATAATAAAACATAACGCAATTATACAATTAGATGTGTAACTGGTTGGAATGAATGATTGTATATCAATATAAGTTTTTGTGTATATTTTCACATATCAATTCAATCCATTTTTTAAAGTGGAAACAGTTATATTATTTATTCACAGTATTGTCAATTCATGCATTAATTCTATATTCATAGACACAGGGTACAAATCTTTGTACCGCCAATAATAATTTATACATCTTCAAAATATTGCTCCCAGAAATGGTATAAGAAATACTTATGTCACCCGATCTACATATACATTTTATCATAGTAATATTCGAGACACAAAATGCAAAGGTCAAACTTATGATTGTACCAAAGCCTAAATTGAAAGTGAGCATGGATTACTAAAAACATCCATGTCCATGTTGCCTAATGTTCTCAAATGTCAATCCTATTTGTGACAACATATTTTTTTCTTCCTAAGATTATATATTCAAACTCAACCCTGTTGAAAATATCTAATCCTATCACTCACTTTATACTTTTCCTGATTTCTTAATGTCTCTATTGATATCGGCCTTCCGACATATTTTCCCCAGTTCATCATTGTGACTGACTCTTCACATGTGCTCACATTTAAATTCACTATCTATCCGAAACCCTATTGCTAGAGAACTTTTTGTCCAAAACCTATACTCACTCTTCTTTCTGAAACTGAGTATCTTTCTAATAATTCCAACTATCCTTTTTTGACTAGAAGTTCTCTTAAACATTCCATCATCCAACGTACAAGGTCCTATGCCATTGTACATCGATTTTTCTGAGACATCTCTGCAGAAAATAATTCAAATCTACGTATCCCAATCAAGGGCCCAATGCCCTTCTGGGCTTCAAATCTTACCTACATTTCTGTTTTCATACTAATATTTCACGTATATTTTCTTGTAAATATTGCAGGTTCCCAAACATTCCTGCAGAATGATTCCTAACTCATATCGAACATGTTATTAATCCTAACCATACACTGTTCCCTCAATCTAACTTTACAGAAGATTAGGGACAGAGTTGGTCTTTCAATACAGGAATGTAGCAGATCTTCCACCTGCTAAGATCCTCAAAGGTCCATACAGAAATGATACCTGGAGAAGATGTAGGCAGCTATGAAGGACGTGAGAGAGAAAAAGTCATCTCCATGTAATGGCTCACCGCTGGCTCCTAATAACCTCACAGAGTTGGCCAAGGAGTCCAGATCTGAGACAGGACAGGCCATTTCTGGGAACATAGTATGGCCCACCAGTCAGAGGACACTCCGGATAGTCACAGACCTACTTGGGGGAAGGAGGTGCCTTTGTGGGTTGGGTGTGAGTTTGTGGTCTTTTCTCATTTTCTGAGAATAGGTAGAAAAGGCAGTTTGTTCATTTTGGAGTGGATGGTTTCTAGAAAGTCGTTTGACAAAGAGTGTGTTTCTATGTCTGGGTATCCCAATGTGTTCGTGGATGAAGACATTAGAAAGAGCATGCATCAATGGATGTGTTCTGTCTAGTAGAAAGCTTCCCAGCATTCATCCTTCCCAATTTATAGATGGACTTGGCTTGCCTTCTGGATGGGCAACACCTACTGTCTTCCTAAGTTCCTGTTTTCTGCCTGAATTCTGGCCACTAACCATAATAGGCTCATGGTTAAGTGTCCAAGATATGTACCACCTCCAAGCTCTGGGACATGGCTATGTACAGGATAGCTGAAGGGAATTGGAGCATCTCAGAAAACTCAGATATCAATGTGACCAGTAAAGTCTCTGTGGAGAAACCCTGCTTTGGGCCTTTTGCATACCTATTCTTCTGTTGCACTGAATAACAGGAAGGTCTTTGATTAGGCCACGCCTTTGTGAAGCCTGAAGAAAACAGTTTTCAAATGGAAATGAATGGGCATCACCTGGGGCTCTTTGCTTAATTGTTTGGAAAGGGATGTGTCTGAATTGGCCACTTGGCCCTGTGTGAGGCTGTGGCTTAGATACTTAGCACCTAATGGACCTAAAGAAACATCCCATGTGTGCACCCAAATCCAAAATGTCCAAAAAGCATTCATTGTGGACTATGCCTCTCGCCTTCCTCTGTAAGGTTCCTGATCTCCATCAAGTGAGAATAGGGATCCTTTGCATCAAATGAGTACTTCAAAGCCCTGCAGAGTCTAGCCCATTGGTGCTTGTGATTACCCATGACTCCAGTTCACATAAAGAATCTAAATCCCACAGTCAGTAAGCCTCAAATTGGAATTGTGGAGCAGTATTAAAGGCAGGGCTCTATGATCATTCCATGTTCAAAGGAAGGGTGTCCAGGAAACCCTGACTTGTGACAAATGAGGTGCGAGGGTGCTTATTTTGAACACTGTGTTGGTCTGTGCCCCTCATGGAAACCTCCAGCCAGAGGTTATTATTAGTGTCTATATGGAAGAAGATGAGTGCCATGTGGGAGTCTTTTGTTTTTAATTGTGGTCATTTGTGTGGCGGTTGGAAGAGATATCTGGTTCCTCCTGGGCTTGAACTCTGGTGTGATTTCCCTTAGAGACTGAGTTGTGGAACTGTTTTCAGAGAAGTATTGCCATGAACTGTGTTGGGATTTTAGGAGGCCACACATGAGATTCGCCCTTGGAAACTGAGATCTATGCCCAGGGTGGCTTTCCACAGAGCACAAGTAATCTCAGCCAGGATATCACAAGATTTTATTATTAAAGACTTGGCAGCCATAGTTGAGAGTCAAAACACACATGGAGCTCACATTGTAGACCTCAATGAGCCTGGCTTCATCTGACCTTTTGGCCACACTTTGGGAAGCTTTGCCTGTGATAGTTCTCCATTTCTTTTGTTCAAATGAGTTTCCTCGCCATTTAATGGTTCCTGAATGATTGGAAACCCACAGTGCCTCCAACTTCATCCTTAAAAAATAGCTAGATAAATACCACCAACTTTTTGAAATTCCCTTGACCAGGTGGCACTGGAGAACCTTTGGATTCCTGTTGCTGATCATGAGTATACCAGACAGTGCCTTGATTGACTTGGTTTCATGAAAATGGTGTAGAACAGAGATGCCAGTAAGTTGGAGCCTGCTGAGTAGTTGGCCTAGAGCAGTGGTGGGGAGGTGTCTGATATAACATCTGTGGTGAGGCCATGTTTATCTGCCATTGGCTTCCAAATGGCTTGTGACTGACATTGTGCATCCAGCAGACCCTTGTATGTAAAAGCATCTTGTTATATGGAGAGGTTTCAGGGCAATGTTCAGAATCAGGTTGCTATGGTCAATGGGGCAAGCTCTGTGGGAAAGAAGCTTGCTTGGTGCATTCTCCTGCAGACCCTGACCCACCACATGTGACAGAATTCCCTCCAGCACTTTGTCCCAGTGGAACTCCTTGTATTCCAAGAAACAAATACCAAACTTCCAGTGCAGCAGCAAGAAACACCACAAAAAGTGGAGGATGAAAAAACGGCTTTACAGTAAACACGAGGAGACACTTAGCGCGCAGTGGCTACAGTTTACCTACAAAGAGAAAATTCAGCACTGGTGCCTCATGTTCATTGGGAAATAAGAAACAATGTCCTCCAGGTCACATAGATGCAGACCCAGTTATGATGGTCTAACTAGAACGGAAGCTAAATCTCCTGACAACAACATATATTTCAAGTGCCCAAACTCAGAGGCAGTTTCTCAAAAGTCTTTAGGCCAGCAGAGCTCCATGTTTGTGCAGTGTTTACCCTGTCCCTTACTTTTGGAAACTCCTATACCACCTCCAAGGATATGAACTCCTGAGCATATTCCATTCCAGATATGTATTCACAGATATTTGTAACTCATCTCCTCTAATTGTGTCTTACTTTAAGCGAAGGTGATGTGAAGGCATTGTTCTGGATGAGAGTGGGAAGATTTTTTTGTAGCACATATTTGCATAAATATTGAATTTATTTTTCTATTTTGAATTCAAAATACTGAATCCCTGAAACTAACCCATAACCTACTAGACTCTGACTACTAATCCTAATATGATGGAGTAAAATAACCAACACAGAATAGAAATACAACCAGTTCAGAAGAGGCATGTTGTATAGTTGTACTTTCCTTTTGCATGATAAAGGGTTGGTGTTATAAATCTTGTCAATTTGTAGTTAAAATAGTCCTCTATGTGTTTTTCAAGTTAACAAATATGTGAATTCCTGTCTCCCTTTCTCTGTAGCCTATTCAGCACATGCATTTTCATATGCACATATAGAATACTACATGGTATCACACGTACATATTTGTGAGGTAACTGACTTTGCAAATACAAATTGTTAGAAGAAAACACTTCTTCTAAATGCTGTTGGAACTGAAAATTCAACCTATAGGTGAGCTTCCTAGTTGAACAACATAAATCCATATTTAGTAAAATCAATATTTTGGGATCTGTGGATGATATATATTTCATGGTGAATTTCGATTGGCATACATAATGCTACTTTGTAATGTCTGTATTTAGGTGTGTGTGTGTGTGTGTGTGTGTGTGTGTGTGTGTGTGTGTATTATATATATATTATATATATATATATTAATATATATATATATATATATATTCACTCTGCTGATTATTCAAAATATAAAATATATGTGTCTTATTATACACTAACTAAATTCATTCATATTCATGTATTTGGATTTATAATCAACGTTTGAGAAGATTATTCTCAGAAATATTCATCCACCTGAAATACATGTTTGTTTCCTAGTACTTAAAACTAACTTCAGGGGATCATATTATGGCGGTGATGGGAGTTCATTACCCCCGTGTACCGCCTCACATTGCAGGAGAAGGACAAGTTAGAACGGCTAAAATCTATCTTGTTAGAAATTTCCAGGAAAATTGGTGTGCTCCAAAACCTACAGGAAGGATTTCCATTGCACAAGAACCAGCTACAGGGGCTCAAACGCCAGCGATTTGTCCTCACGGAGGGTCACGCTGCTTATTCAGCAAATCACCCCACGGCTAGTGTCTGCAATGCGCGCTGGGAAACGACGAGAGAGCAACGCAAAGATATAGCCCTGTGGATTATGCGGGCTCCTGCCACCTGTGCAATCACTGTGCTCAGTGTTGAGTTGTGGGTTTGAAACGGGGGAAGGAAGCGGTCCAATTCGGTTTTCCACACCGGTGAGACCACAGAGGAAGATAGCGGTCACCATCTTGGAGAGCTGAGGTCACCATCCCTGTTGTCGACTCATCACAGCTCATTCAGATACAGAATAGGTAATTTCAGGCTGCCATTCGCCTTCATCTTGCAGACAAATTACTCAGGGTCAGTGCTGAAGAACCCACGAAAATTGCTTCTTGGATCCTGCTCCTATCAGAACATACACCGAGCCCGGAGCGGCTGAATTCCGGGTCCCGGAACTGCTCTGGCCCAGGGCTAAAGAACCTGCAGAAACTGCTTCTTGGTCTGGGTCCTGCTGAATATTGAAAAAGTAAATGCCAACTGAGCCTTCATAGACAGTGGCAACAGGATTGAGACGGGGCTTGTGAGGGCCGGTCAGGACTCACTCATTGCTTTGGTCACCCAGCAAAGGGAAAGAAATGCTGCCATTCACATGGGATACCAACATGGCAGAGATCTGATGTGATCACAAAGTGGTGGAGGAGATAACTTCATCTATACCAGCGGCGAGAGAAATAGTTGGTCTCCTGGTAAAGAAAGTGAGTCACAAACATCCGAGTCTCTCTCACTTAGTCATCAAGCCAGAGGTGCAGAGGAGAGCTGCCGCCTGTGCCTGGAACAGGCCCAGCGACCCACCGCCATGGTAGTCACGTCACCCCAATTGGAGTAGGGGCAGAGCACACCCATGCCTGCAAGGTAGGCAGACGTACGACCGACCGGCAGAACAGGCCCAGGGGCCAGTCAGAATGGTAGCAGATCACCCCAATTGGAGGAGCATCACAGCCGCCAACCGCACCTGCAATGGAGACTTTTCCACTATACAAGAGCAATATAAATATATAGGGGGAAAATTTCAAAAACACAACAGTTTCACCAAGCAGAAAGAAACGCAAGCTGTATGAAAAGACAAGAAAAGAAAGGACCACAAGCAATGCAGGTCAACTCAACTTTAGAAGAGGTAATAGATGCAGCATATGGAATGTCAGATAAAGAATTCAGGATATACATGCTTCATGTGATCTGGAATCTCAAGGAACACATTAGACAGCAAAAATCAGACAACGAAAGATCACTTCGACAATGAATTACATAAAAAAATCCAAGTAGCAAAGATCAACTATACAGTGAGATAGAGGTTATAAAAAACAAACAAACTGAAATCTTAGAAATGCAGGAAGTAATGAACCATCTTAAAAAGTCAATTGAGAATACTACCATTAGAGCAGAATACTTAGAAGATAGAACATCAGACAATGATGACAAAGTATTTCAACTCAAAAAGAACATATACAGCTCAGCAAGACTGTTAAGAAACCATGAGCAAAAGTGCAAGAAATATGGGATAACATAAAGAGACCAAACATAAGAGTCATTGGGATACAGGAAATTATAGAGGTCCAAACCAAAGGAGTGAGCAATCTATTCAATGAAATAATAGGAGAAAAATTCCTAGACTTGAAGAATGAGACAAAATCCCAAATCCTAAAAGTCTACAGGACGCCGAACGTGCAATATCATAAGAGATCCACACCTAGACACATGATAATGAAGATACCCAACATACAGAATAAGGAGAGAATTTTAAAAGCTACAAGAGAAAGGAAGCAGATTATAGTTAGTGGTAAACCAACCAGGATAACAGCTGATCTTTCAACACAGACTCTGAAAGCTAGAAGATCCTTTAATAACATATTTCAAACACTGAAAGAAAATGGGTTCCAACCAATAATCATGTATCCAGTGAAATTAAGCTTCAGATGGAAGATGAAATTAAAACCTTCCACAATAAACAAAAGTGAAAAGAATTTGCAGCTAGAAAACCATCTCTTCAAAACCTCCTCAGCAAAACATTACAGGAAGTGGAAATGGAAAATATCAATGAAAACCAACAGTGGAAGGTAGGACATTAAAGGGGGGAAAATAATCAAAGAGGAAATCAAACTATGTTTAGTAACATAAATAAACAAATATGGCTGGAAGAACAACCCATATCTAAATAATAACCAAAAATCTTAATGGCTTAAACTCACCAGTTAAGAGACACAGGCTAGTAGAATGGATCACAAAACAAGAACCAACAAAATGCTGCCTACAGGAGACGCATTTTACAGGAAAAGACATACATAGACTCAAGGTGATACTTGGAAAAATCATATCACTCTTATGAACGTTGGAAACAAGCAGGAGTGTCCATACTCATATCAAATAAAATAGATTTCAAGCCAAAGTTAATCAAAAGGGATAAAGAAGGACACTACATACTACTCAAGAAAACCATACGCCAACAAGACGTAACAATCATAAATATATATGCCCCAAACAATGGTGCAGCTTTGTTCATCAAACAAACTCTTCTCAATTTCAAGAGTCTAATAGACCACAATACAGTAATCATGAGAGACATGAACACACCTCTCTCACCACTGGACAGATCTTCCAAACAAAAGTTGAATAAGAAAACTATAGAACTCAATAACACAATTAATAACCTAGACTTAATTGACATATATAGAATGTACAACCCATCATCAAGAAGTTACACTTTTTTTCTCAGCAGAACATGGATCCTTCTCAAAAATACATCATATATTATGTCATAGGGCAACTCTTAGACAATAAAAAGGAGTAGAGATAATACCATGCATTTTATCTGATCATAATGGAATGAAACTAAAAATCAATGATATAAGAAGGAAGGAAAAATCATTCATCACTTGGAGAATGAACAATAGGTTTCTGAATGATCAATGGGTTATTGAAGACATCAAAGAGGAAATTAAAAAATTCTTAGAGGTAAATCAAAACACAGACACAATATATCGGAATCTATGAGACACATTGAAAGCAGTTCTAAGAGGAAAATTCATTGCTTGGAGTTCATTCCTTAGAAAAAGAAAAAACCAACAAATAAATGATCTCATACGTCATCTCAAAATCTTAGAAAAACAAGAGCAAACAACAGCAAAAGAAGTAGAAGGCAAGAAATAATTAAAATCAGAGCAGAAATTAATGAAATCGAAACAAAAGAAACAATTGAAAAAATTGACAAAACAATACATTGGTTTTTTGAAAAAATAAATAAAATCGACATACCGTTAGCCATGCTAACAAAGAGAAGAAGAGAGAGAACTCAAATTACTACCATATGAAATGAAAAAGGAAATATAACAAGAGACACTTCAGAAATACAGAAGAAAATCAGAAATTATTTTGAATTAATATACTCCAATAAAATAGAATATAGTGAAGGCATTGATAAATTTCTTAAGTCATATGTTGTGCCCAGATTGAGTCAGGAGGATATAGACAACCTGAACAGTCTAATATCAATTGAGGAAATAGAAGAAACCATCAAAATACTACCAACTAAGAAAAGCCCAGGACCGGATGGGTATAGAGCATAGTTTTAAAAAACCTTTAAAGAAAAACAAAAACCAATACTTTTCAAGCTATTTCAGGAAAAATGCAAAAATCCTCAAAAAAATTCTGGCGAATCAGACACAAAATCATATATATAAAAAAAAATGTGCACCATGATCAAGTAGGATTCATTCCTGGGATGCAAGGCTGGTACAATATACAGAAATCAATAAATGTTATTCATCACATCAATAGACTTAAAAATAAGAACCATATGATCATCTCGAGAGATGCGGAAAAAGCATTCGACAAGGTACAGCATCACTTTACGTTCAAAACTCTAGAAAAACTAGGGATAACAGGATCATACCTCAATATTGTAAAAGCAATCTATGCTAAGCCTCAGGCTAGCATCATTCTGAATGGAGAACAATTGAAGGCATTCCCCCTAAAATCTGGAGGAAAACAATGATGCCCTCTCTCACCCCTTCTGTTCAACATAGTTCTCGAAACACTGGCCAGAGGAATTAGAAAGGCTAAAGAAATTAAAGGCATAAAAATAGGAAGAGAAGAACTCAAATTATCGCTATTTGCAAAAGACATGATTCTATACCTAGCAGACCCAAAAGGGTCTACAAAGAAACTATTAGAGGTAATAAATGAATTCAGCAAAGTGGCAGGATATTAAATCGCCACGCATAAATCAAAGGCATTTTTGTATATCAGCGAGAAATCCTCTGAAATGGAAATGAGGACAATCACTCCATTCACAATATCCTCAAAAAAATAAATAAAATACTTGGGAGTCAACCTAACAAAAGAGGTGAAAGACTTATACAATGAAAACTACAGAACCCTAAAGAGAGAAATAGAAGAAAATCTTAGAAGATGGAAAAATATACCCTGTTCATGGATAAGCATAACTAACATCATCAAAATGACAATATTTCCAAAAGTTCTCTATAGGTTTAATGCAATGCCAATTAAAATCCCAAGGTCATTTCTTGTAGAAATAGATAAAACAATTATGAAATTCATATGGAAAAATAAAAGACCCAGAATAGCAAAAACAGCTCTAAGCAAGAAGTGTGAATCAGGCAGTACACCGATACCAGACCTCAAACTATACTACAGATCAATAGTAACAAAAGTAGCATGGTACTGGTGCCAAAACAGGTGGGTGGACCAGTGGTACAGAATAGAGGACACAGAAACCAATCCACAAAACTACAACTATCTTATATTTGATAAAGGGGTTAAAAGCATGCAATGGAGGAAGGATAGCATCTTCAACAAATGGTGCTGAGAAAACTGGAATTCCATATGTAACAAAATGAAACTGAATCCCCTCCTCTCGCCATGCACAAGAGTTACCTCAAAATAGATCTAGGAGGTTGATATCAAATCAGAGACACTGCATCTGGTAGAAGAAAACTTTTGCCACAATCTACATACTGTGGGGTCGGGCTCCAAATTTCTCAATAGGACACCCATAGCACAAGAGTTAATCACTAGAATCAACAAATGGGACTTACGCAAACTAAATAGATTTTTCTCAGCAAAAGAAACAATAAGAGAGGTAAATAGGGAGCCTACATCCTTGGAACAAATCTTTACTCCTCACACTTCAGATAGAGCCCTAATATCAAGAGTATACAAAGAACTCAAAAAAATTAAACAATAAGAAAATGAATAACCCAATCATCAAATGGGCCAAAGACCTGAACAGACACTTCTCAGAGGAGGACATACAATCAATCAATAAGTACATGAAAAAATGCTCACCATCTCTAGCAGTCAGAGAAAAGCAAAACAAACCCACCCTAAGATACCATCTCACTGCAGTAAGATTGGCAGCCATTATGAAGTCAAACGACAACATGTGCTGTCGAGGATGTGGGGAAAAGGGCACACCTGTACATTGCTGGTGGGACTGCAAATTAGTGCAGCCAATTTGGAAAGCAGTATGGAGATTTCTTGGAAAGCTGGGAATGGAACCACCATTTGACCTATTCCCCTTCTCGGTCTATTCCCTAAACACCTAAAAAGAGCATGCTACAGAGATACTGATAAATCGATGTTCATAGCAGCACAATTCACAATGGCAAGACTGTGGAACCAACTTAGATTCCCTTCAATAGATGAATGGATTAAAAATGTGGCATTTATATAGAATGGCTTTTGACTCACAAGGTGCAGCCAGCAGACCCTTATATGTAAAGGCAAATTGTTATATGGTTTGGTTTCAGGTAAATCTTCAGAATCAGGTTGCTATGGACACGGGGGCAAACTATGAGAGATAGAAGATTGGATGGTGCATTCTCCTGCAGACCCTGACCATACACACGTGACACAACTCTCTCCAGCACTGTGTCCCATTTGAACTCCTTGTATTTCGTGATGCAAATACCAAACTCCCAGTGCAGCAGCAAGAAACCCACGAAAAGTGGAGGATGACCAAATGGCTTGACAGTTCAAACGGGGAGACACTTAGGTTCCAGTGTCCACAGTTTACTTAGGAAGAGAGAATTCAGCACTGTGGTCTCATGTTCATTGGAAAATAAGAAACCATGTCCTCCAGGTCACATAGATGCAGACCCATCTTTGAAGGTCTCACTACAAAGTAAGCTAAAGCTCCTTACAACAAAATATATTTCAAGTGCCCAACCTCAGAGAGACTTTCTCAAGAAGTCTTTAGGCCAGCAGAGCTCCATATGTGTGGACTGTTTAACCTTTCCCTTACTTTTGGAAACTCCTTTAACACCTCCAATTTTTTGAACTACTGAGAATATTTTGTTCCACATATGAATTCACAGATTTTCTAACTCTTCTCCTCTAATTGTGTTTTACTAGGGTCGAAGGTAATGACAAGGCATTGTTCCTGATGAGAGTTGGAAGATTTTTGCGTAGCATATGTTTGCATACACATTGGATTCATTTTCCTATTTTCCATTCAAAATACTGAATCCCTGACACTAACCCATACCCTACTAGACTTTGACGATTAATCCTAATATGGTGAAGAAAAATAACCCAAAGAGTATAGAAATACAAGCAGTTCAGAGGAGGCATGGTGTATACTAGGTCTTGCCTTTTGCATGATAAAGGGTAGGTATTATAAAAATAGTCAATTTTTAATTGAAATAGTTCTACATGTATTTTTAAAGGTAACAAATATGTGACTTCCTGTCTCCTTTTCTCTGTAGCCTATTCAGCACATGTATTTTTATACGCACATATAGAATCCTACCTGGTATCACACTTAATTTCTTTTGAGGATACTGACTTGGAAGATAAAAATTGTGAGAAGAGATCATTCCTCCTAAACGCTGTTGGAACTGAAAATTCAACCTATGTCACCTTCCTAGTAGAACAACATTATACATGAATCCATGTTAAGCAAAATGAATATTTTTCGATATGTGGATTATATATATTTCATGATGAAATGCGATTGGCATATATATTGCTACTTTTTAATGTCTCTGTGTGTGTGTGTGTGTGTGACTCTCCAAGTTTTTTAAAATATGAAATATATGTGTATTATATACACTCCCTAAATTCATTCATGTTCATGTATGTGGATTTCTAATCAACTTTTCAGAAGATTATTCTCAGAAATATTCCTCCACCTGGAATACATATTTGTTTCCCATTACTGAAATCTGACTTCAGTTAATGGTTCATACAAATCCTAAAATTTCTACATTAACTGACCCAGTTTAACATCAATGCAAGTAGATTACTATGGGACAAGATGTCTATTTTGAACTTCATTTCTATTCAACACTGCTACATTACTATTTCTTCACGTTTAGCCCATCATAGCATATATATTTCATCCACAAGTTCACAAATTTAGAGGCATTTGGTTCACTTTAAATCCCTTCCTGCTTTAGAACACATGTATTCATCCAGGTTTCTTGACTGGAATTTTTTGAGACTTCTTTCCAAACACATTATTTTCGATTTCCATAATCCTTTTGAAGAAAATCTCACACACCCTTCATGATAAACCATAACCTAATATTACCATTAGATGTATAACTGGTTGGAATGAATGATTGTATATCAATATTAGATTTCCTGTATATTTTCAGATATCAATTAAATGAATTATTTAAAGTGGAACCAGTTATATTATTTATTCACATTATGGTCTACTCATGCATTATCTCTATATTCACAGACACAGCGTACACCTCTTTGTACCCCCAATACTAATTTATACGTCTTCTCAATATTACTCCCGGAAATGGTTGAAGAAATACTCATGTCACCTGATCTACATATACATTTTATCACAATAATATTCTGGACAAAACTGCAAAGGTCACACTTATGATTTTACAAAGTCTAAATTGAAAGTGAACACGGATTACTAAAAACATCCATGTCCATGTTGCCTAATGCTCTCAAATGTCATTCTTTGGTGACTACATATTTGTTTCTTCGTAAGATTACATATTCAAACTCAATCCTGTTGAAAATGTCTAATCCTAACACTCACTTTGTACTTTGCCTAATTTCCTATTGTCTTACTTGATATTTGCTTTCCTACATTTTTTCCCTAGTTCATCTTTGTGACTGACTTTTCACATGTGCTGACATTGGCATTCACTCTCTAATCGAAACCCTGTTGCTAAAGATTTTTTTTTTCCAAATTCTATACTCACAGTTCTTCCGAAAACTACCGATTATCTTCCTAATATTACCGACTATCCCTTTTGGAGTTGATGTTCCCTTCTAAATTCAATCATCCAAGGTACAAAGTCTTATGCCATTGTATATTGATTTATCCAAGAAAACTCTGCTGAAGGTAATTCAATGCTAAGTATCCCAATCAAGGGCCCAATTCCCTTCTTGGCTTCAAATCTTACCTAGATTTCTGTTTTCATACATATATTTCACCTCTATGTTCTTATAAATATAGCAGATTCCCAATATCATTATTCATCCCTCAGAATAATTCCTAACCCAAATTGAACAAGTTATTAATGCTAACCATACACTGTTCCCTCAATCTAACTTTACAGAAGAGCGGGACAGAGTTGGTCTTACAATACAGGAATATAGGGGATCTTCCACCTGCTGAGAACCTCAAAGGTCCATGCAGATATGACCCCTGGAGAAGATGTAGGCAGATATGAAGGACCAAACAAGGCCTGTGTGGAGAGCTGTTCCTGGGTGCCTATGGTTGATAGACCATTCTAACTTGTAAAATGTCACATGAAGTAGGGGTAGCCACCAGCACTTGTCCCCGTTGAACTCCTTGTATTTCGTTAAGCAAATACCAAACTCCCAGTGCAGCAGCAAGAAACACCACGGAAATGGAGGATGAACAAATGGCTTCACAGTCCACATGGGGAGACACTTTGCCCCCAGTGGCCACAGATTACCTACAAACAGGGAATTCAGTACTGCTGCCATATGTTCATTATTAAATAAGATACCATGTCCTCCAGGTCACATAGATGCACACCCAGCTTTGATGGTCTCACTACAACGAAGCTATAGCTCCGGACAACAATATAAATTTAAGTGCCCAACCTCAAAGCCAGTTTCTCAAGAAGTCTTTAGGCCAGCAGAGCTCCATGTTTGGGTTGTCTTTACAATGTCCCTTACTTTGTGAAACTCCTCCACCACATCCAAGGTTGTGAACTCCTGAGAATTTCCCATTCCAGATTGGATTTATTTTCCAATTTTCACTTCTACAGTAACTGACCTAGTTTTACATCAATGCAAGTAGATTCCTATGGAATATGATGTGTATTTTGAAGTTCATTTTTATTCAACACTGTTACATTACTATTTCTTCAGTTTATGCACATAATAGGATATATATTTATTCCACAAGTTAGGAAGTTTATAGGCATTTGTTTCACTTTCAATCACTTTCTGCTTCAGAACACATGTATTCCTCCATGTTTCTTGACTGGTCTTCTCATGAGACTTCTTTCCAAACACATTATTTTCTATTTCCGTAATCACTTTTGAAACAAAACTCACACACCCTTCATTATAAACCATAACTCTAAGATTACCATTAGATGTATAACTCTTTGGAATGAATGATTGTATATCAATATAAGATTTCCTATATATTTTCAGATATCAATTCAATCCATTATTTAATTGGAACCAGTAATATTTTTTCCCAGTATGATCTATTTATGCATTATCTCTATATTCATAGACACAGCGTACACCTCTTTGTACCCCCAATACTAATTTATTCGTCTTCACAATATTGCTCCCGGAAATGGTGGAAGAAATACTCATTTCACCTGATCTACATATACATTTTATTACAGTAATATTCTGGACACCAAATGCAAAGGTCACACTTATTATTGTACCAAAGCCTAAATGGAAAGTGAGCATGGATTACTAAAAACATCCATGTCCACATTGCCTAATTCTCTCAAATGTCAATCCTATTCCTGACTACATATGTGTTTCTTCCTAAGATTATATATTCAACCTGAACCCTTTGAAAATGTCTAATCCTATCACTTTATAGTTTGCCTGATTTTGTAATGTCTCTATTGATATCTGCTTTCCTACATATTTCCCAAGTTCATCATTGTGATTGACTCATCACATGTGCTGACAAACATATTCACTCTCTAACCAAAACCCTATTGCTAAAGAACTTTTGTTCCAAATACTATGCTCACTCTTCTTCCTATACCTACCGACTATCTTCCTAATCCTACCGACTATCCCTGTTTGACTGGATGTTCTCTTGTACATTCAATCATCCAAGGTAGAAGATCCTATGCCATTGATTATAGATTTATTTTAGACATCTGTGCAGAAAGTAATTCAATGCTAATTATCCCAGTCAAGGTCCCAATGCCATTCTGGGCTTCGAATCTTACCTATATTTCTCTTTTTATAATTATATTTCACCTCTATATTCTTTTAAATATTTTAGGTTCCAAATACCATCATTCATCCAGCAGAATGATTTCTAACCCAAATCAAACATGTTGTTAACCTTAACCATTCACTGTTCCATCAATCTAACTTTACGGAAGAGCAGGGATAGAGTTGGTCTTAAAACACAGGAATGTATGAGATATTTCACCTGATGAAAACCTCAAAGGTACATGCATAAATGATCCCTGAAGAAAATGAAGGCAGCTATAAAGGACCTGAGAGAGCAAAAGTCATCTTCAATGGCAAACAACCTGGTCAGGATGAAGGGTTCTGTCTGAATCAGCCTCTCTCTTCTTAATGTAGAGAAAATGGACCAAACCCAGCCTGTGTGGGTAGCTGTTGCAGGGCGCCTATTATTGATATACCATTCTAACTTGTGAAAGTGTAACAGGAAGTAGGGGCAGCCTCCTTCTCATGTGACACTTGGAAGCCACTGGTAGGACAAAGTGATTGCCAAGGAAGTTACCTCATTGAGTTCCTGAAGGAAGTGACCTCACCTCACTTCCTTGGTGATTAAAATCTCTGAACTTGGGATTCATGAAGCCAGTCACCCATAGCCAGTCTCAGTCCCAGTCCCAGTGGTCACACTTGTTTGGATTTACCAAAGACAGAGTCAGTCTTTCTTGGTAACTACTGATGTGAGGATGGCCAAATGCCAGGAAAGCTCTGAAGAGGAGCCGTTTCTGAGAAAGCAGGTAGTGGCTCACCTCTGGCTCCTGACACCTTCACAGAGTTAGCCAAGGAGACCAGATCTGACACAGGTCAGGCCATTTCAGGGGAATATAGTATGGTCCACAAGTCAGAGGACACTCTGGATATTCACAGACCTACTTGAGTTAAGGAGGTGCCTTTGTGGGTGTGGGTGTGAGTTTGTGGTTTTGTCTAATGTTTTGAGAATAGGTAGGAAAGGCGGTTTGTTTGGATTGGAGTGGACTGTTTCTAGTAAGTCGTTTGACAAGGCGAGTGCTTCTATGTCTGTGTTTCCCACTCTGTCCGTGGTTGTAGACATTAGAAAAGACAATGCATCAAGGATGTGTCCTGTCTAGTAGAATGCTTCCCAGCATTCTTCCTGCCCGATTTAGGAATGGACTGTGGCTCGCCTTATGCATGGGAAACACCTACTAACTTTCTAAGTTCCTGTTTTCTTCCTGAATTCCGGCAAATCTCAAGAATAGGCCCATGGTTTTGAGTCCAAGATATGTACCACCTCCAAGCTCTGTGACATGGCCATGTACTTGATAGCTGTAGGGAATGGGAACATCTTAGAAAACTCAAATAACTGTGTGACCAGTAAACTCTCAGTGGAGAAACCCTGCTTTGGTTTATTTGCATACTTATGGTTATGTTGCCCTGAATGTCAAGAAGGTCTTTGCCTCAGGCCACCCCTTTGTGAAGCCTGAAGAAAACTGTTTTCAAATGGAAATAAATGGGCATAACATGTTGCTCTTTGCTTAATTGCTTTGGAAAGGGATGTGTCCGAATCAGCCTCTTGGGCCTCTGTGACGTTGTGGCTTAGATTCTCAGCACATGATAGATCTAAAGATAGATTCCATGTGTGCAATCAAAACCAAAATGGCAAAAAAAATTAGTCATTGTGGATGAGTCTCTTGCATTCCTCTGTTAGGTTCTTTACCTCCATCAAGTGTGAATAGGAATCCTTTAGGTCAAATGAGTTCTTCAAAGCCCTGCAGAGGTGCTTGTGTTTTCTCAAGACTCCAAATCACATAAAGAATCTATACCTGAGAGTCAGTAGGCCTGAAATTGGAGAAGGAGAGCAGTATTAATGGCAGGCCTATTTGATCACTCCTGGTTCACAGGAAGGGTGTCCATGTCACCCTGACTTTAGGCAAATGAGGGGCAAGCAACATTATTTTGGACACTCTCTTGGGATGCATTCCGCATGGTAACCTCCAGCCAGAGGTTATGATGAATGTCTATATTTAAGAAGATGAGGGCCATGTGGGTGTATTTTGGTTTTAATTGTGGTCATTCTTGTGGCAGTTGGAAGAGATGACTGGATCCACCTGGGCTTGAACTCTGGTGTCATTCCCCTTAGAGACTGAGTTCTGGAACACACATCAAGGAAGAATTGCCATAAATTGTGTGGGGATTTTAAGAGGCCACGCATGAGAGTCGCCCTTGGAAACTGAGATCTATGCCCACGGTGGCTTTCCACAGAGCACTGGGAATCTCAGACAGGATATCACATGATTTAATTCTGAAAGACTTGGCAGCCATATTTGATAGTCAAAACACACATGGACCTCAATTGTAGACCTCAATGGGCGTGGCTTCATGTGACCTTTTGGCCATGCTCTGGGAAGCCTTGCCTGTGAGAGTTCTCCAGAGCTTTCATTGAAATGATCTTCCTCAACATTGAATAATTCCTGAATGAATTGAAATAAACAGTGCCTCCAACTTTATCCTTGAAAATTGGCTAGATAAATACCATGAAATTTTTAAAATTCCAATGACCAGGTGGCACTGAAGAACCTTTGGATGTCCTGTTGATGATCATGAGTGTACCAGACAGTGCCTTGATTAACTGGTTTTCATGAATATGGTGTAGAACAGAGATGCCAGTAATTTGGAGCCTGTAGAATAGTGGGCCTAGAGCAGAGGTGATTAAGTGTGTGATAAAACACCTGTGGTGGGGTCATGTGGATCTGCCATTGTCTTCCAAATGGCTTGTGACTGACATGGTGCAGCGAGCAGAACATTGTATGTAAACGCATCATGTTATATGGAGAGGTTTAAGGACAATGTTCAGAATCAGGTTGCTATGGTCACGGAGGCAACCTATGTGGTATACAAGCCCTGTTGGTGCATTCTCCTGCACACCCTGACCCACCACATGTGACAGAACTCCCTCCAGCACTGTGGTCAAGTTTAACTCCTTGTATTTCATGAAACAAATACAAAACTCTGAGTGCAGCAGGAGACATTATAAAAAGTGGAGGATGATGAAATGGCTTCACAGTCCACATGGGGAGACACATAGACCCCAGTGGCCATAGTTTACCTACAAAGAGGGAATTCAGCACTGCTGCTTCATGTTAATTGGAAAATTATAAACCATGTGCTCAAGGTCACAGAGATGCATAAACAGCTTTGATGGTCTTACTAGAAAAAAAGCTAAAGCTCCTGAAAACATCATATATTTCAACTGTCCATCTTAGAGGCAGTTTCTGCAGAGTCTTTAGGCTGGCAAATCTTCATGTTTGTGGAGTATTTACATAGTCCCTTACTTTTGGAAACTCCTCTACCATCTCCAAGGTTGTGAAATCCGGAGCAGTTTTCATTTCAGGTATGAATTCAAAGATTTTCTAACTCTTTTCCTCTAATTGTGTCTTACTTGGGGTGAAAATAATGTAAAGTTATTGTTCTAAATGAGAGTGGGAAAATTTTTGTGTAACACTAATTTGCATACACATTGATCCATTTTCCAATTTTCCATTTGAAATACTGAATCCCTGACAGTAACTCATACCCTACTATACTCTGACTACTAATCCTAATATGATGGAGAATAATACCCAAACAGAATGAAAATACAAGCAGTTCAGTGGAGACATGGTGTACAGTTGGACTTCCATTTTGCATGATTAAGGGTAGGTGTTATAAATCTACTCAATTTTTAATTGAAATAGTCCTCCATGTGTTTTTAAAGTTCACAAATATGTTAATATGTCTCCCTTTCTCTGTAGCCTACTCAGCACATGTATTTTTATATGCACATAGAGAATCCTACCTGGTATCACACGTACATTTTCATGAGTTGGCTGAATTGGCAGATACAAATTGTGAGAAGAGATCAGTCCTCCTAAACCCTGTGGGAACTGAAAGTTCAAACTATGTGTGAGCTTCCCAGTAGAACAATATTATACATAAATCCATGTTCAGTATAATAAATATTTTTGCATCTGTGGATGATGTATATTACATGATGAATTATGATTAGCATGTATTTATTGATACTTTTTAATGTATATTTGTGTTTATTTAAAATAAATAAATAAATATATATATATATATATATATATATATATATATATATATATATATATATCTCCAGATTTCTCAAAATATGAAATATATGTGTCTTATACACACTCTGTAAATTCATTCATGTTCATGTATATGGATTTATAATCAACTTTTCAGAAGATAATTCTCAGAAATATTCATCCACCTGAAATACATATTTGTTTCCCAGTACTGAAAACTAACTTCAATCAATGGTGTTTACAAATCCTAATATTTCTACAGTAACTGACCCAGTTTAACATCAATGCCAGTAGATTCCAATGGGACATGATGTCTATATTGACCTTCATTTTAATCCAACACTGGTACATTACTATTTCTTCAGTTTTTGCACATTATAGGATATGTATTTCATCCACAAGTTCACAAATATATAGGAATTTGTTTCACTTTCAAACACTTCTTGCTTCAGAACACATGTATTCCTCCATGTTACTTGATTCATCTTTTCATGAGACTTCTTTCCAAATACATTATTTTCAATTTCCATAATCAATTTCGAAGCTAAACTCACACACTCTTCATGATGAACCATAACATTAATATTAACATTAGATGTATAACTGGTTGGAATGAAAAATTGTATATCAATATAAGATTTCCTCTATATGTTCACGATTCAATTCAATCCATTATTTAAAGTTGGAACCAGTTATGTTTTTTATTCACAGTATTGTCTATTAATGCATTATCTCTATATTCATAGATACAGTGTACTCCTCTTTGTCCCTTCAATACTAATTTATACGTCTTCAAAATATTGCTCCCAGAAATGGTGGAAGAAATACTCATGTCACCTTATCTATATATATATTTCATCACAGGAATATTCTGGACACAAAAAGCGAAGGTCACACTCATGATTGTATCAAAGCCTAAATGCCAAGGGAGCGTGGATTACTAAAAAGAACCATGTCCAGGTTGCCTAATGCTCTCAAATGTAAATCCAATTGGTGACTACATATTTGTTTCTTCCTAAGATTATATATTCAACCTCAAACATGTTGAAAATGTCTAATCCTATCACTCACTTCATACTTTTCCTGATTTCGTAATATCTTTATTGATACCTGCTTTCATACATATTTCCCCCAGTTCATCATTGTGACTGACACTTCACATATGCTGACATTTACATTCACTCTCTACCCGAAACCCTATTGCTAAAGAACTTTTGGTCCAAATCCTATACTCACTCTTCTTTCTAAACCTACTGACTATCTTCCTAATGCTACTGACTATAGTTTTTTGACTCGATGTTCTCTTCGACAATCAATTATCCAAGGTATAAAGTCCTATGCCATTGTATATCAATTTATCTGAGACACATGTGCAGAACATAATTCAAACCTAAGTATCCCACTCAAGGGCCCAGTTCCCTTCTGGCTTCCAATCTTACCTAGATTTCTGTTTTTATACTTATATTTTACCTATATATTTTTGTAAATATCACAGGCTCCCAATACCATTATTCATCCGGCAGAAAGATTCCTAACGCAAATCAAACATGTTATTAACCCTAAACATACACTTTTCCCTCAATCTAACTTTACAGAAGAGGAGGGACAGAGTTGGTCTTACAATACAGGAATGTAGGGGATCTTCCACCTGCTGAGGACATCAAAGGTATATGCAGAAATGATCCCATGAGATGATGAAGGAAGCTATGAAGGACCTGAGAGAGCAAAAGACATCTTCCATGGCAAACTATCTGGTCAGGATGAAGGGATGTGTCTCAATCAGCCTCTACATTCTTAATGTAGAGAAGATGGACCAAACCAGGCCTGTGTGGAGAGCTGTTCCCAGGTACCTATGGTTGGTATACCATTCTAACTGTGAAAGTGTGACAGGAAGTAGGGACAGCCTCCATCTCATGGGACTTTTAGATGTAACTTTTAGGACAAAGTGGTTGCAAAGTCAGTGACCTCATTCAGTTCCTGAAGGAAATGACCTCACCTCACTGCCTTGGTGATGGAACTCTCTGGACGTTTGATCCTGGAAGACAGGTACCAAGAGCCAGTCACAGTCCCAGTCCCAGTGGTCTCACTTGCTTTGATTTTTCAAGAACAGAGTCAGTCTTTCTTAGTACCTACTGATGTGACGATGGCCAAATGACAGGAAAGCTCTGAAGAGGAGCTTTTCCTGGGAAATCAGGTAGTGGCTCACCCATGGATCCTAACAACTTCAAAGTGTTGGCCAAGGAGACTAGATCTGATACAGGACAGGCCATTTTGGGGGAACATACAATGGCCCACCATTCCGAGGACACTCTGGATAGTCACAGACTTACTTGAGCAAAGGAGGTGCCTTTGAGTGTGTGTGTGTGGGTTTGTGGTTTTGTCTCATGTTCTGAAAATAGGAAGGAAAGGCTCTTTGTTTTGATTGGTGTGGACTGTTTCCAGTAAGTCGTTTGACAAGGCGAGTGCTTCTATGTCTGTGCATCCCACTCTGTCCGTGGTTGTAGACATTAGAAAAGAGAATGCATCAATGGATGTGTCCTGTCTAGTAGAAAGCTTCCAAACATTCATCCTGCCCAATTTACAAATGGACTGCAGCTTGTCTTATTGAAGGGCAACATCTGCTCTCTTACTAAGTTTCTGTTTTCTTCCTGAATTCTGGAAACTCTCCAGAATAGCCTCATGGTTTTGTGTCCAAGATATGTACCACCTCCAAGCTCTGTGATATGGTGATGTACTGGATAGCTGAAGGGAATGGCGAGCATCTAAGAAAACTCAGATATCAGTGGGACCAGGAAAGTCTCAGTGGAGAAACCCTTCTTTCGGGCTTTTGCTTACCTATTGTTCTGCTGCCCTGAATTTCAGGAAGGTTTTTACCTCAGGACACTCATTTGTGAAGCCTGAAGAAAACAGTTTTCAAATGGAAATGAATGGGCATCACCTGTGGCTCTTTGCTTAATTTCATTGGAAATGGATGTTTCTGAAACAGCCTCTTGGCCCTGTGTGAGGCTGCGGATAGATACTCAGCACCTTATACATCCCACGTGTTCATCCAAAACCAAAATGGCCAAAAGAGCAGTCCTTGTGGATGAAGTCTCTCCCTACCTCTGTAAGGTTCCTGACCTCTATCAAGTGAGAATAGGGTGCCTTTGGGTCAAATGAGTTCTTCAAAGCCCTTCAGAGGCTAGCCCATAGGTGATTCCAATGATTCCAATTCACATGAAGATTCTAAACCCCACAGTCAGTAGTCCTCAAATTGGAGAAGCAGAGCAGTATTAACGGCAGGCCTATTTGATCAGTCATGGTTCACAGAAAGGTGTTCAGGCCACCCCAACTTTAAGCAAATGAGGGGCAAGGGAGCTTATTTTGGACACTGTCTTGGGCTGTGACCCTCATGGAAACCTCCATCCAGAGGTTAAAATGAGTGTCTATATGGAAGAAGATGATGACCATGTGGAAGTGTTCTGGTTTTAATTGTGGCTATTAGTGTGGTTGTTGAAAAATATGACTGGCTCCACCTGGTCTTGAACTCTGGTGTGATTCGCCTTAGAGACTGAGTTCTGGAACTGATCTCAGAGAAGTATTGCCATGAGTTTTGTTGGGATTTTAGAAGGCCATGCATGAGAGTCACCCTTGGAAACTGAGATCTGTGCCCAGGAAGGCTTTCCACAGGGCACAGGGAATCTCAGCCAGGTTATCACATAATTTTTTTTCTGAAAGAATTAGCAGCCATAGTTGAGAGGCAAAACAGGCAAGGATTTTACATTGTAGACCTCAATGGGCCTGGCTTCATGTGACCATTTGGCAACACTTTGGGAAGCCTTGCCTGTGAGAGTTATCCAGAGCGTTCATTGAAATGGGCTTCCTCACCATTTAATGGTTACTGAATTAAATGAAACCCTCAGTGCCTACAACTTCATCCTTGAAAAATGGGCTCGATAAATACCATGAAATTTTTGAAATTCCCATGACCAGGTGGCACTGGAAAACCATTGGAGATCCTGTTGCTGATCATGAGTGTACCAGAAAGTGCCTTGATTGACTGGGTTTCACAAAAAAATTGTGTAGAACAGAGATGCCAGTAAGTTGGAACCTGCTGAGTAGTGGGCCTAAAGCAAAGGTGGGTAGGTGTGAGATAAAACATCTCTGGTGGTTTCATGTGGATCGGCCGTTGGCTTTCAAATGGCTTGTGACTGACATGATGCAGCCAGCAGACCCTTATATGAAAAGGCATCTTGTTATATGGATAGGTTTCTGGGCAATGTTCAGAATCAGGTTGATATGGTCAAGGGGGCAAGCTATGTTGGACATAAGCCTGGTTGGTGCATTCTCCTGCAGACTCTGTCCCACCACACGTGACAGAACTCCCTCCAGCACTGTGTCCCAGTTGAACTCCTTGTATTTCATGAAGCAAATACCAAACTCCCAGTGCAGCAGCAAGAATCACCACGAAAAGTAGAGTATGACCAAATGGCTTCACAGTCCACACGAAGAGACACTTATCCCCCAGTTGCCACAGTTTACCTACAAAGTGAGAATTCAGCACTGCTGCCTCATTTTCATTGGAAAATAAGATACCATGTCCTCCAGGTCACAGAGATGTTGACCCAGTTTTGATGCTCTCACTACATAGGATGCTAAAGCTACCGACAACAGCATACATTTCAAGTGTCCCAACTCAGAGGCAGTATCTCAAGAAGTCTTTAGGCCTGCAGAGCTCCATGTTTGTGGAGTGTTTACCTTGTCTTTTATTTTTGGAAAGTCATCTACCACCTCCAAGGTTGTGAACTCCTGAGCATATTCCATTCCGGGTATGTATTCACAGATTTTCTAACTCTTATCCTCTAATTGTGTATTTCTTCCAGCGAGGGTAATATCAAGGGATTGTTCTTAATGTGAGTGGGAAGATTTTTGTGTAGCACATATTTGCAAACACATTGGGTTTACTTTCCTATTTTCCATTCGAAATACTGAATCTCTGACACTAACCCATACCCTACTAGACTCTGACTACTAATCCTTATATGATGGAGAATAGTAACCCAAACAGAATACAAATACCAGCAATTCAGAGAAGGCATGATACGTAGTTGGACATCCCTTTTGGATTATATTGTGTAGGAGTTAAAATATATATTTAATGTTTATTGACATAGTTCTCCATGTGTTTTTAAAATTAACAAATATGTGAATTCCTCTCTCTCTTTTCTGTAGCCTATTAAGCACATGTATTTTTATATGCACAAATAGAATCCTACCTGGTATCACATGTACATTCTTCTGAGGTGGCTGACATGGCAGATAAAAATTGTGAGAAGAGATCACTCCTCCTAACCTCTGTTGGAACCGAAAATTTAACCTATGGGTGAGCTTCCTAGTTGACCAACATTATGTATAAATCCATTTTCAGTAAAATGTATATTTTTGGATAAGTGGATGTTATATATTTAATGATGAATTTCGATTGGCATATATATTGCTACTTTTTAATGTCTCTGTGTGTGTGTGTTTGTGTGTGTGTGTGTGTGTATATATATATATATATATATATATATATATATATACTCTCCAGATTTTTCAAAATATGAAATATATGTGTCTTATTATACACTTCCTAAAATCATTTATATTCATGTATGAGGATTTATAATGAAATTTTCACAAGATTATTCTCAGAAATATTCATCCACCTGAAATACATATTTGTTTCCTAATACTGAAAACTAACTTCAGTGAATGGTGCATACAAATCATAATATTTTGACATTGCAAGAGGGCCGTGAATAGAGAGCATCATACCCATTGTACCGCGCCACTGCGCAGGTGACTAACGACTAAGAACGACAAAAAACTATCTTGTTAGGAACTTACAGCAAAATGGGGGTGCACTGAAACCTAGAAGAAGGATTTCTAGCACTGAGGTCCGGTAAATGAGTCCCAAACATGAGCCAACTCTGCGACCGGAGATCCTGTCTGACTGATACGCACGACCCATCCAGTGGCTACAGACAGCAGGGCACCACCGAGATGCGATCAATAATCACGGAGAAACGTTGATGCAGATTCTGTGGAATTCTGCCACTAGAGTCCCCACTGAGCCCTGGGCTGAGTTCAGGGTTTCAGATGGGGAAGGAAGTGGTACAGTTCTAACCCCCACAATAGAAACTCCACAAAGGAAACCAACGGCCACCATCTTGGTGAGCTGAAGTAACGACAGCCACTCCCCTACAGATTGCAACAATAAAACAGGTGCTGTTACTCAGCTCATTTCCCATACTTCGGGGAATTTGCATCAAATCTCTCCTAGGCTTTCTGGGGGAGAGATTATCAGAGCGAGCCTGCATAAAGACAGGGGAAAACTAGAGGCACCTGACTTTCAACTCCCCCTCCCATCAGTGGTGAAAAAAACCTGTCTAGCCAGCGCTGAGAGAGGGGCAAGCGGAAAAAAAAATCAAAACAATAGAGTGCCGGGGTTCCCAATAGCCAACTGTGCAATCAGAGATCCGGGCTGATTGAATCATGCACCCAGGCCCGCTGTTACAGATGGCGGGACACCACCGAGAAGTGACCTGAAGCAGGGAGAAATGTTGCTGCGGATTCTGTGGAATTCTGCCGGCTGAGCTCCCACTGATCCCCGGGCTGAGTTTGGGAATTCAGACAGGGAAGAAAGAGGTATAGTTCTATCCCGCACAAAAGAAACTCCACCAAGGAAACCAGCGGCCACCATCTTTGAGATCTGAAGTAACCACCGCCCCTCTCCAATAGATTGCAACAATAAAACAGATGTGTGTTACTCAGCTCATCTCTCATACAGCGGGGAATTCGCATAAAATGTCTCCTAGGCTTTCCGGGGGAGGGTTAATCAGAGCAAGCCTGCATAAAGACGCAAGAAAAACTAGAGACACCTGACTTTCGACTCCCCCTACCATCAGTGGCAATAACGAAACGTGTATAGCCAGTGCTGGGGGAGGGGCAAGCAGAAAAAATCAAAACAATAGAGTGTCTGGGTTCCCAAAAGACACCCTCCACACCCAACAAACGGCAGGCACAGAGTACAGTTTGAACTGCCGAGAGGCATCACTCAGGGGAAATCTGGTCTAGAAAAAGAAACCAGGACAAGCAGGAGAAACCAAAGGACTAGAAGGCAGGCCCTTGTGACTGGGCGGCTGGATACCGCAGGCCCGCACGTGACATTCCACCCACTGCCTGAGTGACTGGGGGGCTGAGGAATACCCGCCCGCCGGCAACCGAGCGTGAGACTGCATGGCTAGAGATTGCCAACCCAACGGCGACAGCCCACCTGCTGCCCGCGTGACTGGACGGCTGGAGACCGCCTGCCCACTGGCGACCAACCGCGCAATTGGGCGGCTGGAGACCACCCGCCTGCCAGTGACCGAGAGCTGAAACAAACCAGAGACAGTCAAGTCCCACCCCCCAATTCGGACACCTCGGCAAGGAGCCTGGGGCCCGCCAAAGCAGAGAGGTGACATCACTGGAGCTCGGCCTTCGGAATTACTTCCAAGCGGAATCCACTTTAGCAGGCATAGTTTACCAACACAAAGGAGAGACAACAGAGATATACAACACCAAAACAAATCTAAAGAATAAAGCAGAAACACAGCAATCAAATAGAGCTGGAAAGTAACGTGAACATCATGAAAAAACAAGGGCAAAAAAGGAGTACAAACAATGCAGGACAACTTAATTCTACAGGAGGACCTTGAAGCATCAGAAACAGGGATAGGGAAAGAAATCAAGGCATACCGAACTCAGATGGAAAGGAATATTAGAGAAGACATGAGGCAGCAAGTCCAAGCAATAAAAGTATATTTTGAAAATGAATTAAACAAACAAATTCAAATGGCAAAGAATGAGCATTACCAGGAGATAGAGATCTTAAAAAAAATATTAAACAGTAATCCTAGAAATGCAGGAAAATATCAACCAAATTAAAAACTCAAACGAGAATATTACAAATAGACTAGATCAAGTAGAAGTCAGAACATCAGATAATGAAGACAAAGTTTATCAACTTGAAAAGAATTGAGTAAACACAGAAAAGATGCTTAAATCCCACCAGGAATATATTCAAAAGATATGGGATGTCATAAAAAAACAAAAAACAAATTTAAGAGTCATCAGGATAGAAGAAGGCATAGAGATTCAAACCAAAGGAATGGACAACATATTAAATGAAATAATTCTATAAAACTTCCCAGAGATGAATGATGGATTGGATTGCCAATTCCTGGAAGCCTACAGGACCCCAAACATTCAAAACCAAAATAGACCAACTCCAAGACATATAATTATGAAGATAGCCAACATACAGAACAAGGAGAGAATATTAAAAGCTACAAGAGAAAGGAGGCAGATTACATTCAGAGGTAAACCAATTAGGTTAACAACTGATTTTTCATCACATTCTTTGAAAGTGAGAAGATCCTGGAACAATGTAATTCAAATGCTGAAAAAAAAAAAAAGAATTCCAACCAAGAATACCATATAAAGCAAAGTTAAGCTTCAGATTTGACAATGAAATTAAAGTCTTTCACGATAAACAAAAGCTAAAACAATTCTCAGCCAGAAAACCAGCACTGCAAAGCATTTTGTGCAAAATACTACAAGAAGAAGAGTTAAAAAATATTGCCCAAAACTATCAGTGGGAAGTATCTCAGTAAAGCGGGAGGAAAGTAACCAAAAAAGTAAAAACTATCCAAACTAAAATATAATAAATAAATAAACATGACTGGAAGTACAAATCATATTTCAATTGTAACCTTAAATGTTAATGGCCTAATTTCACCAATCAAGAGACATGTGCTAGTGACCTGGATCAAAAAAACAAATCCAACAATATTCTGCGTTCAGAAGACTCATATGATAGGAAAAGACATACACAGGCTGAAGGTAAAAGGTTGGGAAAAATCATAACACTCACACGGCCCTCGGAAGCAAGAAGGATTTGCCATACTCATATGGAATAAAATCAACTTCAAACCTAAGTTAATCAAAAGGGATAAAGAATGACACTATATTCTGTTAAAAGGAATCATCCACCAACAAGAAAAAAACAATTATCAATTTGTATGCACCAAGCAATGGAGGTGCAACGTTCATAAAACAAACTCTCCTCAAGTTCAAGAGTCAAATAGACTACAACACAATAATTATGGGTGACTTCAACATACCACTCTCGGCATTAGAGAGATCCTATAGACAAAAACTGAATAAAGAAACTATAGAACTCAACAGCACAATCAATAACCTAGACTTAACCGACATATATAGAATATATCAACCATCATCAAGTGGATACATGTTCTTCTCAGCAGCACATGGATACTACTCAGAGATACACCATATATTATGCCATAGGGCAATACTTAGTAAATATAAAGACATGGAGATTATACCGTGCACCATATATGATCATAATGGAATGAAACTGGAAATCAATGAGAAAAGAAAGCAGGAAAAATCCTACATCACATGGAAAATGAACAACATGCTACTGAATGATCAATGGGTTACAGAAGACATAAAGAAGGAGATAAAAAAATTCTTAGAGACAAATGACAATACAGACACAACATACCGGAATCTATGGGAAACAATGAAAGCAGTTTTAAGAGGGAAATTCATTTCTTGGAGTTCTTTCCTCAAAAAAAGAAAAATACAACAAATAAATGAACTTAAACTACACCTCAAAAACCTAGAAAAGGAAGAGCAAAACAACAGCAAATGTAGTAGAAGACAAGAAATAATTAAATTTAGAGCAGAAATCAATGAAATTGAAACAAAAAAAAGTTGAAAAAATTGATAAAACTAAAAGTTGGTTCTTTGAAAAAATAAATAAGATCGACAGGCCCTTAGCCAAGCTAAGGAAAAGAAGAAGAAAGAGAATTCAAATTACTAACATATGGGATGAAAAAGGCAATATCACAACAGACACTACAGAAATACAGAAGATAATTAGAAAGTATTTTGAAACACTATATTCCAACAAAATAGAATATTGTGAAGATATTGATGAATTTCTTAAGTCATACGATCTGCCCAGATTGAGTCAGGAAGACACAAACAATTTAAACAGGCCAATAACAAAGGAAGAAATAGAAGAGGCAGTCAAAAGACTACCAACCAAAAAAAAGCCCTGGACCGGATGGGTATACAGCGGATTTCTACAAAACCTTCAAAGAAGAATTAAAACCAATATTTTTTCAAGCTTTTTCAAGAAATAGAAAAAGAAGGAGCTCTTCCAAATTCATTCTATGAGGCCAACATCACCCTGATCCCGAAACCAGACAAAGACACTTCAAAGAAAGAATACTACAGACCAATATCTCTAATGAACTTGGATGCAAAAATTCTCAATAAAATCCTGACGAATCAAATACAAAAGCATATCAAAATAATTGTGCACCATCATCAAGAAGGATTCATCCCCGTGATGCAAGGATGGTTCAATATACGAAAATCAATAAATGCCATTCACCACATCAATAGAATTAAAGACAAGAACCATATGATCATCACGATAGATGCAGAAAAAGCACTTGACAAAGTTCTGCATCCCTTTATGTTCAAAACACTATAAATACTAGAGATAACAGGAACTTACCTCAAAATTGTAAAAGCTATATATGCTAAACCTCAGGCTAGCATCATCCTAAATGGAGAAAAACTGAAGGCATTCCTTCTAAAATCTGGAACAAGACAGGGATGCCCTTTATCACCACTTCTATTCAATTTAGTTTTGAAATACTAGCCAGAGCAATTAAACAGACCAAAGAAATTAAAGGCATAAAAATAGGAAAAGAAGAATTTAAAGTATCACTATTTGCAGATGACATGATAATATATTTAACAGACACAAAAAGGTCTACAAAGAAATGGCTAGAGTTAATAAATGAATTCAGAAATTTGGCAGGATATATAATTAACACGCATAAATCAAAGGCATTCCTGTATAACAGCAACAAAACTTCTGAAATGGAAATGAGGAAAACCACTCTATTGACAATATCCTCAAATAAAATAAGATACTTTGGAATCAACCTAACAAAAGAGGTGAAAGATTTATATAATGAAAACTACAGAACTCTAAAGAGAGAGATAGAAGAAGATCTCAGAAGATGGAAACATGTGCCCTGTTCATGAATAGGCAGATCTAACAACATAAAAATGGCAATATTACACAAAGTTCTCTACAGGTTTAATGCAATGCCAATCAAAATCCCAACGGCATTTCTTGTAGAAATAGATAAATCAATCATGAAATTCATATGGAAAAACAAAAGACCCAGAATAGCAAAAGCAACTCTAAGCAGGAAGTGTGAATCTGGAGGTATAGCGATTCCAGAGTTCAAACTGTACTACAAAGCAATAGTAACAAAAACAGCATGGTACTGGTACCGAAAAAAAGCAGGTGGACCAGTGGTACAGAAGAGAGGACACAGAAACCAATCCACAAAATTACAACTTTCTTATATTTGATAAAGGGGCTACAAGCATGCAATGGAGGAAGGGTAGCATCTTCAACAAATGGTGCTGGGAAAATTGGAAATCCATATGCAACAAAATGAAACTGAATTCCCTTCTCTCGCCATGCACAAAATTTAACTCAAAATGGATCAAGGATCTAGATATAAAATCAGAGACACTGCATTTCATAGAAGAAAAAGTTGGCTACGATCTACATACTGTGGGGTCGTGCTCCAAATTTCTTAATAGGACGCGCTTAGCCCAAGAGTTATTAACAAGAATAAAAAAATGAGACTTACTTAAACTAAAAAGTTTTTTTTTCTCTGCCAGAGAAACAATAAGAGAGGTAAATAGAGAGCCTACATCCTGGGAACAAATTTTTACCCCTCACACTTCAGATAGAGCCCTAATATCCTGAATATACAAAGAATTCAAAAAAAACTATCAATAAGATAACAAATAACCTAATCAACAAATGGGGCAAGGACCTGAAATGACACTTCACCGAGGAGGACATACAATCAATCAACAAGTACATGAAAAAATGCTCACCACATCTAGCAGTCAGAGAAATGCAAATCAAACCCACCCTAAGATACCATCTCACTCCAGTATGATTGGCAGCCATTATGAAGTCAAACAACAAGTGTTTACGAGGATGTGGGGAAAAGGGGACACTTGTACACTGCTGGTGGGACTGCAAATTGGTGAGGCCAACATGGAAAGCAGTATGGGAATTCCTGGGAAAGCTAGGAATGGATCCACCATTTGAACCAGCTATCACCCTTCTCGGACTATTCCCTGAGGATCTTAAAAGAGTGTACTAAAGGGATACTGCCACATCAATGATCATAGTGGCACAATTCACAATAGCTAGACTGTGGAACCAACCTAGATGCAATTCAATAGATGAATGGATAAAAAAAATGTGGCATCTATAAACGATGGATGCAGCACTAAAAAATGACAAAATCATAGAATTTGCAGGGAAATGGATGGCATTAAAGCAGATTATGCTAAGAGAAGCTAGCCAATCCTTAAAAAAAATGGCAAATGTCTTCTTTGATAAAAAGAGAGTAACTAAGAATAGAACAGTGAGGAAAAGCATGAGGAAAAGATTAATATTAAACAAAGATGAGTGGGAGAGAGAAAGGGAGAGAGAAGGGAAAGCATATGGAAATGGTACTAGACCCTCATTGTTACATAAAATTACATATAAGACGTTGTGAGGGGAAAGGCGGGAACAAGAGAGAGAAGTGAAGAATAGCAGATGAGGAAGAGAGGGAAGATAGGATGGGAGGGGAGGGGGGATAGTAGGGGATAATAAAGGTAGCAGAGGACAACAGTCACTAATATGACATTATGTAAAAATGTGAATGTGTAACTGATGTGATTCTGCAATTCGTATTTGGGGAAAATTGGGAGTTCATAACCCATTTGAGTCAAATGTATGAAAGATGATATATCATGAGCTTTGTAATGTTTTGAAAAACCAATAAAAATAAATAAACAAAGGTTTAAAATTCAGTGGGAAGAAATCAGCTAAAAAAGAGTTGAGATGCATTCATTTTGATAAGCAGAAAGTTTGTTTTGTGTAGTTGTAAATATCACAAATTTATTTTACCAGAAAACTGGCTTTTAAAAATGAACATATATTGAGATTAAAGGATAATCCACCTACCTTCATGAAAAATTCATATCATTTCCTATATTTTTCATATTTCATTTTTTTCGTGAATATTTTGTCATGGACCAGGTCTAGTCTTAGGCTACCTCTTCTGACAAGTTCGTACAATGTGTTGGATTGTTCTTTTCATCTTTTATTTGATAGTTTCTAGCTGATAATGTGTATTTTTCCTTATCTTTATATGGAAATACATACCCAACTACATCTTTGCATTTTATGTTTTACTGGCGAAGAAACTCATCAAAAGCTCTTTATTATATGTATCAACAATCAAACATTTAGAGCATGCGATTATTCTTAATTTTGCATGAAAATATCTTTGTACCATTTTTCTTATAAAGATGTAGAATTATTAATACTGTCCCTACTGTAATAAGTAACTACTTACAAGAAGAATTAAACAATTGACTTTATATCAATCATGAATATGAAAATTAATAATATAAGTATTTGGCAATAAATATGCAATTGATAGAAATTAAAATCACGAGAAAGCCATTTAAAATGTCAGTGCATATGGTCCTTAAATAATAGGTTGTTCAAATGAAATTTCTCTAATTCATAAGAGTTAATATGCCATATTACAGCTTAATGTAATATAAAAACTTAAATGATAAGTATTGATAAATAAGAATGATACCTGTTTACTTAAATATGTTTATTTGATTTTCACTGTAAGATGTTAATTCTGGAAGACTTGAAAATTAAGAAAGACTTGGTCTATATTATTTCTAACTGGCTAATAAAAGTACTTTAAATATATATGTATATATATAACATATGTAATACATATGCATGAATATAGATACATATGTATAATAAATGTATTGTAATATATCTATAGGTTATTATAATTATTAAATTTTCTTTTTTCTTCAAGAAAAAAGAATGACTATAAAAAACATTCTTAAATGTAAATTTCATAGCATATTACTGTTTGTAATGACATGAGAGAAAAACTCCTATGGAGGGAAAATGAAAAAGGAAGAGAGAGAAGGGGGAAAATGAGGAAGAAAGTGAGTAAAGAAGAGGGAGAGGAGTGTTTGATTATAAGATAAAAGTGGAGGGTCTGGGTGTCTGTCTCAGTGGTAACATGCTTGGCTAGCATGTGTGAGGCACTGGGTTATATTCTCATCACAACATATAAATAAATAAAATGAGGTCGATCAACAACTGAAAAAATTAAAATAAAAGTAGAAATATTACCAAAATTCCAAGTTTTTATGAATGCTAAATAAAAAAATTGTTGCATAGCCTTATGTAATTTCTAGACTCCCAAAAATAGTCATTTAATGATAGATTACTAGTGCGATAACTAAAAATCCATTGCTCTTTCCTCGACATTCTGTGGCATGCTAGTGCTTAAATAAATTGTATTATAATACCAAAAAAATTCTTATATTTCTACAGTAACTGACCCAGTTTAACATAAATGCAAGAAGATTCCCATGGGATATAATTGTATTTTGACGTTCATTTTTATTCAACACTGGTACATTACTATTTCTCCAGTTTATGCACATCATAATATGTATATTTCATTCACAATTTAGCAAATTTATACGCATTTGTTTTACTTTCAATCACTTCCTGCTTCAGAACACATGTATTCCTCCACGTTTCTTGACTGCTCCTTTCATGAGACTTTTTCCAAAGACATTATTTTTGATTTCCATTATCATTTTTGAAGCAAAACTCACACACCCGTCATGATAAACCATAACCCTAATATTACCATTCGATGTAAAACTGGTGGGAATGAATGATTGTATATCGATATAAGATTTCTTGCATACTTTCAAATATCAATTCAATCCATTATTTAAAGTGGAACCAGTTATATTATTTAATCACAGTATGGTCTATTCATGCATTATCTCTATGTTGATAGACACAGGGTACACCTCTGTGTACCCCCAATAATAATTTGTATATCTTCAAAATTTTGCTCCCAGAAATGGTGGAAGAAATACTCATGTCAACTGATCTACATATACATTTTATCACAGTAATATTCTGGACACAAAATGCAAAGGTCACACTTAGGATTGTCCCAAAGCCTAAATGGAAAGTGAACATGGATTACTAAAAACATCCATGTCTTGGATGCCTAATTCTCTCAAATGTCAATCCTATTGGTGAGTACATATTTGTTTCTTCCCAAGATTATATATTCAACCTCAACCATGTTGAAAATGTCTAATCCTATCACTCACTTTATATTTTGTCTAATTTCCTAATGTCTCTATTGATATCTCATTTCCTACATATTTTCCCCAGTTCATCATAGTGACTGATTCTTCACATGTGCTGACATTTACATTCACTCTTTATCCGAAACCCTATTGCTAAAGAACTTTTTGTCCAAATACTATACTCACTCTTTTTTCTAAACCTACCGACTATTTACCTAATCCTACGACTATCCCTTTTTGACTGGATGATCTCTTCAACAATCAATCATCCAAGGTACAAGGTCCTATACCATTGTATATTGATTTATCTGAGACATCTGTGCAGAACATACTTCAAAGCTAAGTATCCCAATCACGGGCCCAATGCCTTTCTGGTCTTCAAATCTTACCTAGATTTCAGTTTTCATAATTATATTTTACCTGTATATTTTTATATATATTGCAGGTTCCCAATACCATTATTCATCCAGCAGAATGATTCCTAACACAAATCGAACATGTTATTAATCCTAACTATACACTGTTCCCTCAATCCAACTTTACAGAAGAGCAGGGACAGAGTTGGTCTTACAATACAGGGGTGTAGGGGATCTTCCACCTGTTGACAACCTCAAATTTCCATGCAGATATGATCCCTGGAGAAGATGCAGGCAGCTATGAAAGGCCTGAGAGAGCAAAAGTCATCTTCCATGGCAAACAACTCGGTCAGGTTGAAAGCATGTGTCTGAATCATCCTCTCTTTTCTTAATGTAGGGAAGATTGACCAAACTAGGCCTGTGTGGAGAGCTGTTCCCAGGTGCCTATGGTTTCTATACCATTCGAACTTGTGAAAGTGTCACAGGAAGTAGGGGCATCCTCCATATTATGAGACCCTAGGAAGCAAATTTTAGGAAAAAGTGGTTGCAAAGGCAGTGACCACATTCAGTTCCTGAAGGAAGTGACCTCACCTCACATCCTTGTTGATGGAACTCTCCGAATTTGGGTACCAGGAAGCCAGGAATCCAGACCCAGTCCAAGCTCCAGTCACAGTGGTCTCACTTGTTTGGATTTACCAAGGACAGAGTCAGTCTTTTGTGGTACCTAGTGATGTGAGGATGGCCAAATTCCAGGAAAGTTCTGAAGACGGGCCCTTCCGGTAAAAGAATGTAGAGGCTCACTGCTGTCTCCTGACCACTTCACAGAGTTGACCCAGGAGACCAGATCTGAGACAGGAATGGCCATTTCTGGGGAACATAGTATGGCCCTCCAGTCAGAGGACACTCTGGATAGTTTCAGACCTACTTGGGGGAAGGAGGTGACTTTGTGGGTGTTTGAGTGGGATTGTGGTTTTTTCTCATGTTCTGAGAATAGTTAGGAAAGGGGGTTTGTTTGGTTTGGAGTGAACTGTTTCTAGTTAGTCCTTTGAGAAGGCGAGTGTTTCTATGTCTGTGTATCCCACTGTGTCCATGGTTGTAGACATTAGAAAAGAGAATGCCTCAATGGGTGTGTTCTGTCAAAGAGAAAACTTCCAAGCATTCATCCTGCCCATTTTATAAATGGACTGTGGCTTGCCTTATCTTTGGGCAACACCTACTATTTTCTTACGTTCCTGTATCCTTCCTGAATTCTGGCCACTCTCCAAAATAGGCTCATGGTTTTGTGTACAAGATATGTACCACTTCCAAGCTCTGTGACATGGCCATGTACTGGATAGCTGAAGGGAATGGCAAGCATCTCAGAAAACTCTGATATCAGTGTGACCAGTAAAGTCTCAGTGGAGAAACCCTGCTTTGGGCCTTTTGATTACCTTTGTTATGTTGCCCTGAATATCAGGAATGTCTTTTCCTCAGGCTACTCCTTTCTGAAGCCTGAAGAAAACAGTTTTCACATGGAAATGAATGGGCATTGCCTTTGTGTTTTACAATAAAACCTTCACAGAGATTAGGCTCTACTTAACTTAAAAATACTTTTAAATTGTATCTAAGTGTAAAAAGTAACATGTAACTGTACATATCTTTTTGATAACAAGTCCAATTATACAACACAAATGATACACATAAATCTCCAACATGTTTTTATTTTAAGCCTAGAATTACCATACAACCTTAGAACACCAGCATGATACAATGCTCTTTTGAAGCTTCTACCTTACACACTTGTATACCTGGAAGATATGAACACATTAACACCACAATTACATTGATGTTTTTGTATTAACCAAGTTTAGCTTTTTAAAGAAATAACCTGGCATAATTTTATAAAAACAGTATTGTTTAACCAGCTGTTTAATTTTTTAAGATTACTTGCTCAAAACTTACACATATAACCAACTTACACAAAACTTTTTATTATTTACTTAAACCATTTTAATTACTTAATCATATAGACTCTCTTATCGAGAAACACATTTTCCCTCTATTAAATCTATATCTAGAAACTTTTAGTTTCTCTTTTCCATCTGTGAACCTCTTTCTGTTCACATTTTGAAACAATACTTATAAATTTCTGAATTTAAGCAGATTATTTTGTAGACATCAACATTTTATTAGGGCCTGTTTGTACACCTAGAAAACTTATAGGCCTAATTCTAAAGACATCTTTATTTTTATCTGTTTACCCAATTTGAATTGAACCATTTGAATCACGTGAATCCAAGATATTTATATCAATTTTTAAATATTTTATGAGCGCTCCTCATCTGTCAATTGTCATATCACTGCATGATATATGGACATACACACATACAGACATACCAACATACAACACGTAACACAAGTGTAACACATAACACAATAGTGAAGGCCTTGTAGCTTTTTCAGGTGAAATATCCATTGCAATGTTCAAAAACTCCACAGTTGATCAAAAATAGAACTGATCAGAAAACATTAACCCATCTGCAGGATCAAGATCATGAGCTCAAAAAATAAAAAATACAGAATCTAAGAAAAAACAAGAGTGCCAAAAAAGATGACTGGCCAGTAATTAGTAAATACCATATAATGTACTTTTTGTTTGGATCTAGTTTGAGTTCAGGTAAAAAGACACTTTTACTCCTTTTTATCTGTCTCCTGCTGAGTGCTGCAGGATTCTTTTATTTGCATATCAACTTAAGTCCTGGCTGAGGACTTGAAAACTGTAAAAGCTGCAGTTCTGAGCAGAAACCTCATGCCTAAGGCATTTTAGCTATAAGTCATAATTTCCAGGTTTGAATGTTGAAAATTATGATGCAAGTTTAAGATGTAATTCTCAAAATTTTATATCTTTATGTTTTTCTACACTAGAAAATCTTGAGTCCCTTAGCCTCACCACAAAAAACTGAAAATATGATCATTTTTTGATAATATTAAAGCCACCATCATAAGAAGTTTCTCTAGGATCATTAAGCCACTTTCTTTGTTCTGAAGTTTCTAAAGTAGTAGTAAGCTACATTAAATTTCTTGAAAAAAATTTTAAAAACAACCACAGACTACCATTTGTATCCCAAATTAAGCTTTAAAAATTTCCAAGACTGTTGCTAATTAATGTCATTTCACTAAGCCAGACCAACGTTTTAATTTAGCACGTTTTTAAAAAAATCTTACACATTGAAGGGAACAGATATCATATCATAATTTATTATCTTTGCCCAAGTTAATGCACTGGTATATCTAGTGAAATTTTCTCAGGCTACCTAGTTCAAAATTAAAACTCTTTAATTTTTTTTTATCCGAAGTATTTAAATTTTCTAGCATCAGCTATCTTAAATCAAACTAAACTCTTGTTCAAACCCAACTTTTATCTGTAAGATAGTGCAATGCTTTAGAAACCCATTCAGATACCAGATTGTTACAATTAAAAATATCATCTTTTAAAAATACAATTTCAGCCAAGATCATCCCCAAGAAACAATCTAAAATATCAACATACTACTGCATTCATGGTCCCTTTTGTTAAGTAAACAGAGGTGGAGCAATCCTTAAAGTGCAGGTAAGGAATAAGGGAGTTCCCCACAGCAAAATGGCTCTGGCACCTGCTGGGAGTCCCTTAGCCTCACCATTTACTTACAGGATTAGTCCTTCTGGTGGTTTGACCCCAGGCACCAGGCATATTCTATATCTCCCACCTTTTCAGTAGTCAGCTTCCAAAAAATTTATCCTCTGCTTGCAATTGTTTTGAGTGCTAGGCTTCCCCAAGAGGGCAGAGTGTGGTTCATTGAAAGTCCCCACTGGTGTGTCAAAATTTATGACTGAAGGTTTGGTTCCCATCCCCAAAGCCAATTAATAACAATTTAATAATGAGGATAGGGTTTTGAGAAAAGTTTAAGCGAGATATCAATGTTCTTAGACCCCAGGCATTTCCTTCTGCAGTGGGCGTGCTCAAGCCAACTATGGGAAGAAAAGAAATCACTGCTTCCCTAATCTCGCTTAACAAAGAGAAGAAAAGTTTATCAAAGTTCTTTAAAACACAGCTAAGAGAGGTGTAAAAGGTGAGAACAGAAAAGCTGGTGGTTCTATTGACTTTTGGTCCCTCACAGAAGAAGCTTTAGGTTAAATTTTAGCTAAAGTTATTTCCACACATCTAAGGCAGGTTGGAACTCGGGACTCTGCATCGGTCCAAACAATGCCATCACATTTAACAGAAACACAGACAAAAAGACACACAAAGACCATCATGCAGTTCCCGTTTGTTCACAACCCCAAGATCAACAATCTTGTGACTCAGGGAGAATGGAGGGAAGAGGGGGAGGAGCAGAAGGTTTGAGTTATAGGATTGTGGGCAAAGGGGTCAGATTGGAGGCAGCGACCAGGAAAGGCTTCAGGGACAGAGGCATGGAATGGCTTTGTCCCATAATGAGAGTTACTCAAACAGAGACAAGGACAAAACAAACGTAACACAAACACGGGCACACAGTTAACGTTTAACACGAGTTCAGAAGTAAAGATTAGAACCCAGTAACTGGCATAACCTGATGAGTTACACCACAAAGACAGACAGTGAATTCAACCTGAGAGAAAAAAGTAGCCAGCAAGACCTGATGGGTTTGCAACAGAGTCACTTAATGAGGGCTCATCTGTCCCTCCTCACCTAATGAGGGCACTTCCATATCTCCTCACCTAATGAGATCACATCTGTCCCTCCCCGAGTCCTTCAAGGTGTCCCTTGCAAGAACGTGGCCGGTGGCTTTAGGACACGTTTGTCCACCACTGCCAGGGGGAACTTACACGCTCTGCTGGCAGCCACTCTGCCAACCCAAACCGAAAACCGAAAAACCAAACCTGAACAAAAAGCTCTGAGCGATCACAAGGAAAAATGGAAAGAGGCGCCTTTCTTACCCTCAGAGGGGTCCGTTGGGATCTCCTTGTTCGGTGCTGCACGATTCCCGGCCAACTCACCAAAATTAAGGGTTCAGCGAATGTCGGAGGAAGAGACCACCAAGAGACCGCAGATCATGCAACAGCAAAAAGCATTTATTGAGTTCCAATCCATCATGCTGGGGCTCCGTGCTCACTCAAGAAGGGAGAGCAGCCCAGAGCCACAAGCAGGAGTTGAGCAGTGCTTAAGTACACTTTTTGGGGAGGGCGGGACTTTACATACATCACAGTCTCTTTTAAAAAATCATCATACACCACGGGAAAATCAAACAACAATTCCAAAGATGATTAGCTCATTCTTTGGTGGGAACAGGTCTGGCAGGAGTGATAGGTCAGTTCTAAAGTGGGGTACACATTGAAACTGATTGGTTTAGGCCCTGTGATGCCTATGTGCCAGGCCACAACGGGTACTAGGTTATTAAACAATCAGGCAGTCAGGGGAAAATTTACTGGGCAGTCCGGGAATTGTCCTACAAGCTACAGGAATTTCAGGTTTTGTGTATAGCATAGGAACGTAACAATACCTGGTCCTTTACATTTTAACTCAGACCTTGCAGCTTAGAAACTTTGCAACACCCAGTCTTTTAAACTTTAAATTTTACACATTAATTTCAATTTCTTTTACACTTACAGATTACTTCTGGTTCACAACAAGGGTGTCAAAGCCACCCTGACTTTAGGCAAATGAGGGGCAAGGGAGCTTATTTTGGACACTGTTTTTGGCTGTGCCCCTCATGGCAACCTCCAGCCAGATGTTATGATGAGTGTCTTTATGGAAGAAGATGAGTGCCATGTAGGAGTCTTGTGGTTTTAATTGTGGTCATTTGTGTGGCGGTTGAAAGAGATGACTGGGTCCACATGGGCTTGAACTCTGCTGTGATTCCTCTTAGAGACTGAGTTCTGGAACTGACCTCAGAAAAGTATTGCCATGAATTGTGTTGGGAAAACAGGAGGCCACGCATGAGCATCGCCCTTGGAAACTGAGATATAGGCCCAAGATGGCTTTCCACAGAGCACTGAGAATCTCAGCCAGGATATCACATTATTTTTTTGTGAAAGAATTGGCAGCCATAGTTGAGAGTCAAAACACACATGAACCTCACATTCAAGACCTCAATGGGCCTGGCTTCATGTGACCTTTTGGCCACTCTTTGGGAAGCCTTGCCTTAAAGAGTTCTGCAGAGCTTTCATTGAAATCATCTTCCTCACCATGTAATGGTTCCTGAATGAATTGATACCCACAGTGCCTCCAACTTCATCCTTGAAAAATGGCTAGATAAATACCATGAATTTTTTTGAAATTTTCATGACCAGGTGGCCCTGGAGAACCTTTGGATGTTCTATTGCTGATCATGAGTGTACCAGACAGTGCCTTGATTGACTGGGTTTCATGAAAATGTTGTAGAACAGAGATGCTAGTGAGTTGGAGCCTCCTGAGTAGTGGGTGTAGAGCAGTGGACTATAGGTTTCTGAATAAATACCTGTGGTTTTACCACGTGGATCTGCCATTGGCTTCAAAAGACTTGTGACTGACATGGTGCAGGCCACAGATCCTTATATGTATAGGCATCTTGTTATATTGAGAGGTTTCAGGGCAATGTTCAGAATCCGATTGCTATAGTCAAGGGGGAAAGCTATGTGGGATAGACCCCTGTTTTGAACATTCTCCTGGAGACCCTGACCAACCACACGTGACAGAACTCCCTCCAGCACTGTGTCCTTGTTGAACTACTTGTATTTCATTAAGCCAATACCAAACTCCCAGTGAAACAGTAAGAAACACCACGAAAATGGAGGATGATGACCAAATGGTTTCACAGACCACAAGGGGAGACACTTAACTACCAGTGACCACAGTTTACCTACAAAGGGAGAATTCAGAACTCCTTCCTCATGTTCATTAGAAAATAAGGAACCATTTTCTCCAGGTCACATAGATGCAGATCCAGATTTGATGGTGTCACTACAAAAGAAGCTAAATCTTCTGACAACTACATATATTTCATGTGCCCAACCTCAGAGGAAGTTTCTCAAGAAGTCTTTAGGCCAGCAGAGCTCCATGTTTGTGCAGTTTTTAACCTCTCCCTTACTTTTGGAAACTGTTCTAACACATCGAATGTTGTGAACTCCTGAGCATTTTCAGTTCCACATATGTAATCACAGGTTTTCGAACTCCTCACCACTAATTGGGTCTCACTTGGAGTGAAGTTAATGTCAAGGAATTGTTCTGGATGAGAGTGGCAAGATTTTTGTGTAGCACATACTTGCATACACATTAGATTCATTTTCCTATTTTCCATTTTAAATACTGATCCCTGACACTAACACATACCCGACTAGAATCTGAAAACTAATCCTAATATGATGGATAAAAAGAAACCTAACCGAAAGGAAATACAGGCCTTCCATAGGAGGCATGGTGTATACTTTGATTTGCCTTCTGCTTAATCAAGGGTATGTGTTATAAATCTTGTCAAATTTTCTTTGTAATATTTCTCCATGAGATATATATATATATATATTTTTCTCAAAACATGAAACATATGTGTATTATTAAACACTCCCTAAATTCATTCATGTTCCTGTATGTGGATTTATTATCAACTTTTCACAAGATTATTCTCAGAAATATTCAACCACCTGAAATACATATTTCTTTCCTAGTACTGAAAACTAACTTCAATGAATGGTGCTTACAAATCCTAATATTTCTACAGTAACTGACCCAGTTTAACATCAATGCAAGTAGATTCCTATGGGACATGATGTGTATTTTGAAGTTCATTTTTATTCAACACTGGCACATTACTATTTCTTCAGTTTATGGAAATCATAGGATATATCTTACATCCACAAGTACACAAATTTATAGACATTTGGCTCAATTTCAATCACTTTCTCCTTGAGAACACATATATTTCTCCCTGTTTCTTTATGGTCTATTCACTAGACTTCTTTCTAAACACATTATTTTCGATTCCATAATCGTTTTTGAAGCAAAACTCACACTCTTCATGATAAACCGTAACCCTAATATTACCATTAGATATATAACTGGTTGGAATGAATGTATGTATATCAATATAAGATTTGCTATATATTTTCAGATATCAATTCAATCCATTATTTAAAATTGGAAATAGTTATATAATTTATTCACAATATTGTCTATTCATGCATCATCTCTAGATTCATCAACACAGGTTACAACAATTTGCATCCTCAGTACTAATTTATAAGTTTTCAAAATTTTGCTCCCCAAAATGGTGAAAGAAATACTCATGTCACCTGATGTACATATACATTTTATCACAGTAATATAATGGACACAGTATTGATAAATAAGAATGATACCCTTTTACTTAAATATGTTTATTTGATTTTCACTGTAAGATGTTAATTCTGGAAGACTTGAGAATTAAGAAAGATTTTGTCTATATTATTTCAAACAGGCTAATCAAAGTACTTTTAAATATATATATATATATATATATATATATACATACATATATATATATATATAAAACATATGTAATACATATGCATGAATATAGATAATATGTATAATTAATGTATTGTAATATATCTATCAGGTGATTATAATTTTTAAATTTTCTCAAGAAAAAAGAATGACTATAAAAAACTGTCTTAAATGTAAATTTCATAGCATACTACTGTTTGTAATGACATGAGAGAAAAATACATATGGAGGGATAATGAAAAAGGAAGAGAAAGAAGGAAGAAAATGAGGAAGAAAGTGAGAAAAGAAGAGGGAGAGGAGTGTTTGATGATAAGATAAAAGTGGAGGGGCTGGGTTTGTGGCTCAGTGGTATCATGCTTGTCTACCATTTGTGAGGCACTGGGTTATATTCTCAGCACCAGATACAAATAAATAAAATGAAGGTCTATCACAAACTGAAAAAATAAAAAATGAAAAACTAGAAATATTACCATAATTCCAAGGTTTTATGAATGTTAAATAAAAAAAAATGTTATATAGCCTTATGTAATTTCTACACTCCCCAAAGTAGTCATTTAATGTTAGATAATTAATGCTATAACTGAAAATCCATTGCTCTTCCCTCTACCTTCTGTGGCATGCTAGTGCTAAAATAAATTGTATTATAACACCAAAAAAAATTCTAATATTTCTACAGTAACTGACCCAGTTTAACATCAATGCAAGAATATTCCTATGGGATATAATGTGTATTTTGACGTTCATTTTTACTCAACACTGGTATATTACTATTTCTCCAGTTTATGCACATAATAGGATGCATATTTCATCCACAATTTAGATAATTTATAATTTTTTACTTTCAATCACTTCCTGCTACAGAACACATGTATTCCTCCATGTTTCTTGACTGCTCTTTTCATGAGACTTTTTTCCAAACACATTATTTTCGATTTCCATTATCACTTTTGAAGCAAAACTCACACACCCGTCATGATAAACCATAACCCTAATATTACCATTACATGTATAAGTGGTGGGAAAGAATGATTGTATATCAATATAAGATTTCTTACTTATTTAAATGTATCCATTCAATCCATTATTTAAAGTGGAACCAGTTATATTATTTGGTCACAGTATGGTCTATTCATGCATTACCTCTATATTGATAGACACAGGGTACACCTCTTTGTACACCCAATACTAATTTATACGTCTTCAAAATATTGCTCCCAGAAATGGTGGAAGAAATACTCATGTCAACTGATTCTACATATGCATGTTATCATAGTAATATTCAGGACACAAAATGCAAAAGTCACACGTATGATTGTACCAAAGCCTAAAAGGGAACTGAACATGGATTACTAAAAACATCCATGTCCAGGTTGCCTAATGCTCTCAAATGTCAATCCTATTGGTGACTACATATTTGTTTCTTCCTAAGATTATATATTCAATCTCAAAACTGTTGAAAATGTCTATTTTTTTTACTCACTTTATACTTTGCCTGATTTCCTAATGTCTCTATTGATATCTGCTTTCCTACATATTTTCCCCAGTTCAACATTATGACTGACCCTTCAAATGTGCTGACATTGACATTCACTCTCTAACCGAAACCCTATTGCTAATGAACTTTGGTCCAAATCCTATACTCACTCTTCTTCCAAAGCATACTGACTATCTTTCTGATTCTATCGACTATCCCTTTTTGAGTGGATGTTCTCTTCTACATTCAATCATCTAAGGTACAATGTCATATGCCATTGTTTATCGATTTATCTGAGATATGTATGCAGAACGTAATTCAATGCTATGTATCCCAATCAATTGCCCAATGCACTTCTGAGCTTCAAATCTTACTTAGATTTCTGTTTTTATACTTATATTTCACCTATATATCCATGTTAAGTAAAATGAATATTTTTGGATCTGTAGATGATATATATTTCATCATGAATTTTCTACTCACCTGATATACATATATATTTATCTCAGTAATATTCCAGACACAAAATACAAGGGTCACACTTATGATTGTACCAAAGCCTAAATTGAATGTGACCATGTATTACTAACATCATCCATGTCCTTGTTCCCTAACACTCTCAAATATCATTGCTATTGGTGACTACATATTTGTTTCTTCCTAACATTATATATTCAACCTCAACCCTGTTAAAAATGTATTTTCCTATCACACACTTTGAACTTTGCCTGATTTCCTAATGTCTCTATTGATAAATGCTTTCCTACACCTTTTCTCCAGTTCATCATTGTGAATGACTCTTCACATGTGCTGACATTGACATTCACTCTCTCACTGAATCCCTATTGCTAAAGAACTTTTGGTCCAAATGCTTTACTCAGTCTTCTTTTGAAACCTACCAACTATCTTCCTTATCCTACCAACTATCCCAGTTTGAGTGGATGTTCTCTTCTATATTCAATGATCCAATGTACAAGGTCCTATTACCATGATTATCTATTTAACTGAAACATCTGTGCAGAATGTAATTCAAAGCTATGTATACCAATCAAGTGCCCAATGACCTTCTGGGCTTCCAATCGTTCCTAGATTTCTGTTTTCATACTTATATTTCACCTCTATAGTCTTATAAATATCGCAGGTTCCCAATAACATTATTCATACAGCAGAACAATTCCTAACCCAAATCGAACATGTTATTAACCCTAACCATACACTGTTCCCTCAATCTAACTTTACAGAAGAGCAGGGAAAGAGTTGGTCTTACAATACAGGAATTTAGGGGATCTTCCACCTGCTGAGAACCTCAAACGTCCATGCAGAAATGATCCCTGTAGAAGATGTAGGCAGCTATGAAAGACCTGAGAGAGTAAGAGTCACCTTCCATGGCCAACGACCTGGTCAGGATGAAGGGATGTGTCTGAATCTGCCTCTCTCTTCTTAGTGTAGAGAAGATGGACCAAAACAGGCCAGTGTGGAGAGCTGTTCTGGAGTGCCTATGGATGATATACCATTCTAACTTGTGAAAGTGTCACAGGAACTAGGGGCAGCCTCCATCTAATGGGGCCTTTGGAAGCAACTATTAGGACAATGTGTTTGCCAAGGCAGTGACCTCATTCAGTTCCTGAAGGAAGTGACCTCACGTCATTTCCTTGGTGTTCGAAATCTCTGAACATGTGGTCCAGGAAGCCAGGCACCCAGAGCCAGTCCCAGTCCCAGTCCCAGTGATCTCACTTGTTTGGATTTACCAAGGACAGAGTCAGTCTTTCTTGGTACCTACTGATGTGAGGATGGCCAAATGCGAGTAAAGCTCTGAAGAGGGCCCTTTCCTGAGAAACCAGGTTGTGGCTCACCGCTGCCTCCTGTCAACATCACAGAGTTGGACAAGGAGAACAGATCTGAGACAGAACAGGCCATTTCATGGAAACATAGTATGGCCCACCAGTCAGAGGACACTCCGGATAGTCACAGACCTACTTGGGGGAAGGAGGTGCATTTGTGGGTGTGGATGTGGGTTTGTGGTTTTGTCTCATGTTCTGAGAATAGGTAAGAAAGGCAGTTTGTTTGGTTTGGAGTTAATTGATTCTAGTAAGTCGTTTGAAAAGGCAAGTGTTTCTAGGTCTGTGTATCCCACTGTGTCAGGGGTTGTAGACATTAGAAAAGAAAATGCTTCAATGGATGTGTCCTGTCTAGTAGAAAGCTTCCCCGGATTCATACTTCCCATTTATGAATGGACTGTGGCTTGCATTATCGATGGGCAACCCCTGATATCTTCCTTAGTTCCTGTTTTCTTTCTGATTTCTGGCCACTTTCCAGAATAGGCTCATGGTTTTGTGTCCAAGATGTGTACCACCACCAAGCTCTGTGACATGGCCATGTACTGGATAGCTGAAGGGAATGGCAAGCATCTCAGAAAACTTAGATATCAGTGTGATCAGGAAAGTCTCAGTGGAGAAATACTGCTTTGGTACCTATTGTTCTGTTGCCCTCAATGTCAGGAAACTTTTTGCCTCTAGCCACCCCTTTGGGAAGCCTAAAGAAAACAGTTTTCAAATGGAAATCAATGGGGATCACCTGTGACTCTTTGCTTAATTGCATTGGAAAGGGATATGTCTGAATCAGGCTCTAGGTCCTGTGTTAGGCTTTGGCTTAGATTCTCAGCACATGATGGATGTAAAGAAAATCCCATGTTTGCATCCAAAACTAAATTGACCAAAAGAGCAGTCATTATGGAAGAAGTCTCTCGCCTTCCCCTGTAAGGTTCCTTACCTTCTTCAAGTGAGAATAGGAACCTTTGGATCAAATGAGTTCTTCAAAGCCCTTTAGAGGCTATCCCATAGGTGCTTGGGTTTTCTCCAGAATCCAAATCACATAAAGAATCTATACCTGACAGTCAGTAGGCCTCAAAATGAAGGAGCAAAGCAATATTAACAGCAGGCCTATTTGCTCACTCCTGGTTCCCCGGACGAATGTCCAGGCCACCCTGACTTTAGGCAAATGAGGGGCAATGGAGGTTATTTTGGACACTGTCTTGGGCTGTGCCCCTCATGGAAACCTCAAGCCAGAGGTAATGATGAGTGTCCATATGGAAGAAGATGAGGGCCATGTGGGAGTGTTTTGGTTTTAATTGTGCTCATGTGTGGGCGTTGGAAGGGATGACTGGGTCCACCTTGGCTTGAACTCTGTTGTGATTCCCCTTAGAGACTGAGTTGTGGACCTCACCTCAGAGAAGTATTGCCATGAATGGTGTTGGGATTTTAGGAGGATTCACATGAGAGTCACCCTTGGAAAATGAGATCTAGGCCCAGGGTGGCTGTTAACAGAGCACTGGGAATCTCAGCCAGGTTACCACATGATTTTATTCTGAAAGACTTGGCAGCCATATATGAGAGTCAAAACACACATGGATGTCACAATGTAGATCCTAATGGGCCTGGATTCATGTGATCATTTGGCCACTGTTTGGGAAGCCTTGCCTGTGAGACTTCTCCAGAGATTTCATTGAAATGAGCTTCCTAACCATGTAATAGTTCCAGAATGAAATAAAACACACAGTGCCTCCAACTTCAACCTTGAAAAATGGCTAGATAAATACCAAGAAATTTTGAAACTTCCCATGACCAGGTGGCACTGGAGAATCTTTGGATATCCTGTGGCCGATCATGAGATTACAAGACAGTGCTTTGATTGACTGGTTTTCATGAAAATGGTTCAGAACAGAGATACCAGGAAGTTGGAGCCTGCTGAGGAGTGGGCCTACAGCAGTGGTGGGCAGGTGTGTAATAAAACAACTGTGGTGGGGCCATGTGGATCTTCCATTGGCTTCCAAATGGCTTGTGACTGACATGGTGCAGCCAGCAGACCCTTGTATGTAAAGGCATCTTGTCATATGGACAGGATTCAGGGCAATGTTTAGAATCAGGTTGCTATGGTCAAGGGGGAAAGTCATGTGGGATATAAGCCTTGTTGGTGCATTCTCCTGCAGACCCTGACCTAACAAAAGTGACTGAACTCACTCACGCACCGGGTAACTGTTGAATTCTTTGTATATCATGAAGCAAATACCAAAATCCCAGTGCAGCAGCAAGAAACACCACGAAAAGTGGAGGATGACCAAATGGCCTCACAGTCCACATGTGGATACACTTATCCCCCAGTTGCCACAGTTTACCTACAAAAGAGAATTCAGCACTGCTGCCACATATTCAGTGGAAAATAAGAAACCATGTCCTCCAGGTAACATAGATGCAGACACAGCTTTGATTGTCTCACTGCAATGGAAGCTAAATCTCCCGACAACAACATATATTTCAAGTGCCCAAACTCAGAGTCAGTTTCTCAAGAAGGATTTAGGGAACCAGAGCTCCATGTTTGTGGACTGTTTTCCCTGTCCCTTACTTTTGAAATCTCCTCTACCGTCTTCAAGGTTGTGAACTCCTGAGCACATTCCATTCCAGATATTTATTCACAGATTTTCTAACTCTTCTCCTCTAATTGTGCCTTAGTCTCGGTGATTGTAATGTCAAGGCATCCCTTTCTCTGTAGCCTATTCAGCACATATATTTTTACATGCAATTATAGAATCTTACCTGATACCACACGTACATTCTTGTGAGGTGACTGACTTGGCAGATACAAATTGTAAGAGATCACTCCTCCTAAACGCTGTTGGAACTGAAAATTCAATCTATGAGTGAGCTTCCTTGTTGAACAACATTATACATAAATCTATATTCAATAAAATAAATATATTTGGATCTGTAGATGACATATATTTCATGGTGAATTTCAATTGGAATATATTATGCTATTTTTAATGTCTGTGTGTTTGTGTATGTATGTATATATATATATATATATATATATATATATATATATATATATATATATATATACACACACACTCTCCAGATTTTTCAAAATATGAAATATATATCTTGTTATACACTCCCTAAACTCATTCATATTCAAGTATGTATATTTATAATCAAAATTTCACAAGAGTATTCTCAAAATTATTCATTCACCTGAAATACATATTTGTTTCCTAGTACTGAAAACTATCTTCAGTGAATGGTGCATACAAATCCTAATATTTCCACAGTAACTGAACCAGTTTAACATCAATGCAAGTAGATTCCTATGGGACATGTTGTGCATTTTGACATTTATTTTATTCAACACTGGTACATTACTATTTCTTCAGTTTATGTTCATCATAGCAAATATATTTCATCCAAAACTTTGCAAATTTATAGGCATTTTGTTCACTTTCAATCACATTATTCTACAGAACACGTGTGTTCCTCCATGTTTTTGATGGGTCTTTTCATGAGACTTCTTTCCAAACACATTATTTTCGATTTCCATGATCACTTTTGAAGCAAAACTCAAAGACACTTCGTGATAAACCATAACCCTAATATTACCATTAGATGTATTGCTGGTTGGAATGAATGATGGTATATCGATATAAGATTTCTTATATATTTTCAGACATCAATTCAATCTATTATTTAAAGTGGGACCAGTTATATTATTTATTCACAATGTGGTCTATTCATGCACTATCTCTATATTCATAGACACAGTGTATACCTCTTTGTACCACCAATACTAATTTATAGGACTTCAAAACATTGCTCCCAGAAATGCTGGAAGAAATACTCATGTCACACGATCTACATATACATTTTATCACAGTAATATTCTGGACACAAAATGCAAAGGTCACACTTATGATTGTACCAAAGCCTAAAAGGAAAGTGAACAGGGATTACTAAAAACATCCATGTCCACATTGCCTAATACTCTCAAATGTCAATCCTATTGGTGACTACATATTTGTTTCTTCCTAAGATTATATAGTCAAACTCAACCCTGTTCAAAATGTCTAATCCTATCACTCACTTTATACTTTCCCTGATTTTGTAATGTCTCTGTTATTATCTGATTTCCTACATATTTTCCAAAGTTCATCGTTGTGACTGAATCTTCATATGTGCTGACATTTACCTTCACCCTCTAACAGAAACCCTATTGCTAAAGAAGTTTTTTTTTTCCAAATCCTATACTCACTCTCCTTCCAAAACCTACCAACTATCTTAGTAATCTTACCTACTATCCCATTTTGACTCGATGTTCTCTTCCACATTCAATCATCCAATGTACAAGGTCCTATGCCATTGAATATGGATTTATCTGAGACATCTGTGCAGAAAGTAAGTCAACACTAAGTATCCCAATGAAGGGCCCAATGCCCTTCAGGGCTTCAAATCTTAGATTTCTGTTTTCATACATATATTTCACCTACATATTCTTATAAATATTGTAGGTTCCCAATAACATTATTCATCGAGCAGAATAGTTCCTAACACAGATTGAACATGTTATAAACCCTAACCATACACTCTTCCCTCAATCTAACTTTACAGAAGAGCAGGGACAGAGTTGGTCTTACAAGACAGAAATTAAGGGATCTTTCACCTGCTGAGAACCTCAAAGGTCATTAAAGAAATGATCCCTGGAGAAGATGTAGGCAGCTATTAAGGACCTCAGAGAGCAAAAGTCATCTTCCATGGCAAACAACCTGGTCAGGATGAAGGGTTGTGTCGGAATCAGCCTCTCTCTTCTTAATGTAAAGAAGATGCAGCAAACCAGGCCTGTGTGGAGAGCTGTTCCTGGGTGCCTATGGTTGTATACCATTCTAACTTGTGAAAATGTCAGAGTAAGTAGGTGCAGCCTCCATCTCATGGGACCATTGGAAGCAACTGTTAGGACAAAGTGGTTGCCAAGGTAGGGACCTCATTCAGTTCCTGAAGGAAGTGACCTCACCTCACTTCCTTGGTGATGGCATTCTCTGAACTTGGGATCCAGGTAGCCAGGCATCCAGAGCCAGTCCCAGTCCCAGTCCCAGTGGTCAAAATTTTTCGGATTTACCAAAGACAGAGTCAGTCTTTCTTGGTACCTACTTATGTGAGGATGGCCAAATGCCAGGAAGGTCTGAAGAGGGGCCTTTCCTGAGAAAGCAGATAGTGGCTCACCACTGGCTCCTTACAGCTTCACAAAGTTTGCCACAGAGACTAGATCTGAGACAGGACAGCCCATTATGAGGGAATTTATTATGGCCCACTATCAAACGACACTCCATATTGTCACAGACGTACTTGGGGGTCTGTGTGGGTGTGGGTGTGGGTATTTGTTTGTGGTTTTGTCTCATGTTCTGAGAATAGGTAAGAAAGTCGGTTTGTTTGGTTTGGTGTGAACCGATTCTAGTAAGTCGTTTGACAAGGCTAGTCTTTCTATGTCTGTGTATCCCACTGTGTCCATGGTTGTAGACAATAGAAAAGAGAATGCATAAATACATGTGTCCTTTCTAGTAGAAATCCTCCCAGCATTCATTCTGCCCAATTTATGAATTGTCTGCGGCTTGCCTAATGGATGGGAAACACCTAATATCTTCTTAAGTTCCTGTTCTCTACCTGAATTATGGGCAATCTCCAGAATACGCTCATGGTATTGTGTCCAAGATATGTACCACCTCCACGCTCTGTGATACGGCCATGCACTAGAGAGCTGAAGGAAATGATGAGCATCTCAGAAAACTCAGATATCAGTGTGACCAGGAAAGTCTCAGTGGAGAAACCCTGCTTTGGGCCTTTTGCTTACATATCCTTCTGTTGCCCTGAATGTCAGGAAGGTCTTTGCCTCAGGCTACGCCTTTTTGAAGCCTGAAGAAAACAGTTTTCAAATGGAAATGTATGGACATTACCTGTGGCTCTTTCTTAATTGTTTTGGAAAGGGATGTGTCTGAATCAGCCTCTTGGCCCTGTGTGAGGCTGTGGCTTAGATTCTCAGCACCTGATGGATCTAAAGAAAAATCCCATGTGTGCATCCAAATCAAAAAGCCAAAAGTGCAGTAATTTTGGATGAAGTCTCTCACCTTCCTCTGTAATGTTTCTGACTTCCATCATTGAGAATACAGATCCTTTGCGTCAAATGAGTTCTTCAAAGCCCTGCAGACACTAGACCATAGGTTCTTGGGTTTTCTCATGACTCCAATTAACATAAAGAATCTAAACCCCACAGTCAGTAGGCCTCAAAATCGAGAATAAGAGCAATATTAACGGCAGGCCTCTTTGAACACTCCTGGTTCACAGAAAGGATGTCCCGGCCACACTGACTTTAGGCAAATGGATGCAAGGGAGCTTATTTTGGACACTGTCTTGGGCTGTGCCCCTCATGGAAACCTCCAGCCAGAGGTTATGATGAGTGTCTATATGGAAGAAAATGAGGGCCATGTGGGAGTGTCTTGACTTTAATTGCGGTCATTTGTGTGGCACTTGGAATAGATGACTGGGTCCACCTGGGCTTGAACACTGGTGTGATTCTCCTTAGAGACTGAGTTCTGGAACTTACCTCAAAGAAGTATTGCCTTGTATTGTGTTGGGATTTTAGGAGGCCACACATGAGAGTCGCCCTTGGAAAGTGAGATCTGGGCCCAGGTTGGCTTTCCAGAGAGCACTGGGAATCTCGGGAAGGATATCACATGATTTTATTCTTAAAGACTTGGCAGCCATAGTTGCAAGTCAAAACACACATGAACCTCAAATTTTAGACCTCAGTAGGTCTGGCTTCATGGGACCTTTTGGCCTGTCTTTGGGAAGCCTTGCGTGTGATAGTTCTCCAGAGCTTTCATTGAAATGAGCTTCCTCTCCATTTAATCGTTCCTGAATGAATTGAAACCCACAGTGCCTCCAAGTTCACCCTTGAAAAATGGCTAGATAAACACCTTTAAATTTTTGACATTCCCATGACCAGGTGGCCATGGAGAACCTTTGGATGTCCTATTGATGACCATCAGTGTTCCAGACAGTGCCTTGATTGACTGGATTTCATGAAAATGGTGTAGAACAGAGATGCCAGTAATTTGGAGCCTGCTGAGTAGTCGGCCTAGAGCAGTGGTGTGCAGGTGTGTGTTAAAACATCTGTGGTCGGGTCATCTGCATCTGCCCTTCGCTTCCAAATGGTTTGTGACTGACATGCTACAAGCCACAGACCCTTGTATGTAAAGGCATCTTGTTATATGGAGAGGATTCAGGGCAATGTTTACAATCAGATTGCTATGGTCAAGGGGGCAAGCTATGTGGGATAGAAGCCTTGTTGGTGCATTCTCCTGCAGACCCTTACCCAACACACCTGACAGAACTCCCTCCATCACTGTGTCCCAGTTGAACTTCTTGTATTTCGTGAAGCAAATATCAAACTCCAAGTGCAGCTGCAAGAAACACCACAAAAATTGGAGGATGACCAATGGCTTCACATTCCACACTGGGAGACACTTAGCCACCAGTGGCCACAGTTTACCTACAAAGAGAGAATTCAGCACTGCTGCCTCATGTTCATTGGAAAATAAGAAACAATGTCCTCTAGGTCACATAGATTCTGACCCAGCTTTGATCGTCTCATTACAAAGGAAGCTAAAGCTCCTAAAAACAACCTCAGATGAAGTTTCTCAAGAAATCTTTAGGCCAGCAGAGCTCCATGTTTGTGGAGTTTTTACCCTGTCTTTTACTTTTGGAAACTCCTATACCACCTCCAAGGTTGTGAACTCCTGAGCATTTTCTATTCCAGATGTGTATTCACAGATTTTCTAACTCTTCTCCTCTAATTGTGTCTTACTTGGGATGAAGGTAATGTCAAGGCATTGTTTTGAATACACATTGGATTCTTTTTCCAATTTTCCATTCGAAATACTGAATCCCTGACTGTCAGGGGTAGAAGGAATTCACCTTAAAGAATAGCCTGACACTTACAAGAAACAGCCCCCATGGAGACATCCTGTCTGGGAGACATCCTGTAGCCAACTGTGTCCCTGAGACATCCTGTTGCCATCTGTCTTCCTGAAACATCCTGAGTTTATCTCACCTTGTGAAGACATCCAGAAACTTCGGATAAGAGAGCTTTCCCATCTCCAGTATATAAATGCCCCTGTGTGAAAAATAAAAGTTTGCAGCTTGATCAGAACTCCTGTCATGCTGTCATCTCTCGTGTCTCTTGTCCCTTCATTCCTCCGCATCTAGGTTAGCTGCCCCTGTTGATGTGTCTTTCCAGCAGGGACTACTGGAACCCACTGACTGGGGCTCGAGCCTTTGACTCATTGGGAACCCCGTCCTCCTGGAAGACTTCATCAAGTGGAGCTTGCGATTGCCTCAGCAGACACCACCAAGAGACAGATCCAGGAGGAGAGTGGGGATGACGCACGGTGAGTGACCCACCATGGGACAAGCAGTTTCGCCACATGATTTGTTTTTGTCAGGCCTCAAGGAGTCCTTCAAGACATGGGGGTGCATGTTAAGAAAAAGGACTTAATTTTTTTTTCTAATACATAGGAGAATTGTGTCCATGGTTTCACCTTGAAGTGACCATTGATGGTAAAAGATGGCTTAGAGTAAGAGACTGTTTAAAACATTATTATTAAACCTTTGGCCCAGAAAAAGTGCCAGTTCCCACATTTTCTTACTGGAACTTAATTAATGAAATTCTTAAAAGTTCACCCTTTGACAATGGTACCTTACAACTTGTCAGGATTGGAGAAGAGACTATGCAAAACACCTCTCGTCTCCCCAAGGCATGCCCATCAGTTAGTATAGACATTGACCCTTCTCAGTCTCCCCAGGACCCTGGGAACCTTCCTGGTCCCCCTCAAAATACCACCCTAATGAATAAGGCTCTAATGGTTACCAGACGCCTTTATCGAGTTTTAAATCCCAGAGACACATTGACCCCTGGGACGGAGGCTACCTTGGAGAAGGAAGCAGCAAGCTACCATTCAGAAGATGCGCCACCTCTCAGGACCCTGCCACAGCCTATAGGACTTACACATCTACCTACCTCCTAGATCCCTCCCGCATTTTGTGCTCCAGCCCTTCAGGAGCAAAATGCCACCCAGATATTTTTTTCCCCACTTCCCTTGCCTAGCCTGTCTCCCTTGTGAGAGTCTCTCCAACATAGACGGGAACAGATCAAACTTTTAAAAGAATTAAGATCCCTTGACTCTGAGCTCTGTTCATTAGCCTTAGGCATGGAGTCAATGAAAGCTGGCCCACGGTGGTCTAATACAAAGGCTAAGCCACTCCATCAGCCTGTTCTCGCCTTCCCAGTCACCCGCAGTCAGATAGATATGCCTGCAAAGGCTGAGGTCAAAGACTTAGAGGAGGATCAAGAGGAGGAAGCGGGGGAAATGGATCAAGGAGATCAGGACTCAGAGGATGAAGAGTTCACCCCTAGGCAGGAAGGAACTCAGAGTGTCTACAAAAAATTAAGCCTGCGTTTTCTTGAAAAACATAAAATGACTTGTGCTTACAATGGCCCCACTGTGCCCTACACGTTGACTTTATTAGAAAGCCACAGCGCACAATGGCTTACTCCCAATGATTGGAAATTTTTAGACCGAGCTACCCTCAGTGCCGGAGATTTCCTGTTATGGAATGCAGATTTCAAGGAGCACTGTCAGGAAACTGCTCAAAAAAAATTAACTAAGGCCTCCAATAAATCCTGAACTTATGTTAAGCTAGTGGGCTGTGAGCCATTTGACACTAAAACTAAATAGGCACGTTTCCCTGCTGGACTTTTGGTGCAGATTCAGATGGCTGGCTTACATGCTTGGAGATGCCTCCCTCAAACGGGCTCGGCTACCACTTCTTTGGCAAAAATTTGACAAGGACCCAACGACCCTTATAGAAACTTTGTTCCCGGGCTTAACCTAGCTGCAGATTGCTTGCTTGGACCAAGCGAAAGTGAAAGAACTTTTGTAAAACATCTTGCCTTTGAAAACGCCAACCCGGCATGTCAAGATGTTCTTCGACCACATAAGGAAAAAGGGAAACTTTCTGACTTTATTAGACTCTGTGCAGGGGTGGGTGCAGCCCATGCCATGGGTCTCGCCCTACGTGCCCCCTTTACCAAGGCCTTTCACAATCCTGGCTCATGTACTTGCTTTACTTGTAAACAACCTGGCCATTTTGCACGCAAGTGTCCGAAAGGCAAACAAAGCCTAGGAATATCGTCTCCTCAAACTGGGGCTAAATCGCCCCCAGCTACCCTTTGTTCTAGATGTGGTAAATGTCATCACTGGGCCAGTAAGTGTAGATCTAAGACAAATGGCCTCAGACAGTCTATTTCTTCCTGCTTCTCAGGAAACTCCCTGCAGGGCCAGCCCCTGGCCACGACCTCCCCCAGGACAAAACCAGGGGCAATAAGGTTTGTTCCCGCCCAAACTCCAAACCTACCACAAAATTCTTCCCCACAATTGTCTCCCTCCAACTAGCCACCCCAGGTAGCGCAGGATTGGACCTCTGCTACCACCGATACAATATTAGACTCAATGCAAGGGCACCAGATAATACCCCCTAGAATTATGGGTCCCCCTTCATCTCATACGAGTGCCCTTATTCTTGGAAGAGCCTCTGCTACGTTAAATGGTGTTCAGGTCTTCCCTGACATTAATGATAATGATTTCACTGGATAAATAAAAATACTGGCAACAGCTATTAATGGAGTTCCGGCCATCCCAGCAGGAACAAGACTTGCACAATTAACATTCCTTCCCTTGGATTCACGAGGCGCTTCCACTGCCCAAACCTACAACGGGGGACAGCCTCCCTTGGCTCCTCTGATGTATATTGGGTTCAGCCCATTTCTCACAATAGACCCACCCTTACCTTACTTATTGAAGGAAAGGAATTCCAAGGAATTCTAGATACTGGAGCTGATGCCACAATTATTTCTCACAAATACTGGCCATCAGGTTGGCCCATCACCCCATCCTTGAATGATCTAAAAGGGTTAAGAGTCAAAAAATTTCTATGTCAGTTCTAGGGCTTTTAGCTGGACTGATAAAGAGGGTAATAAGGTGACTGTCACTCTTTTCATTGTTCCTGACCTCCCTGTTAACCTATGGGGCCGAGATATTTTGAGTCAAATGGAAGTTATTCTTGCCAGTCCCAATTCCATGGTGACTCATCAAATGCTTTGTATGAATTTTGTCCCTGGTACAGGCCTTGTGAGACTGAGACAAGGACTGGTGGGGACTATAAAACCCATAAAAAAAACAAATACATATGGACTTGGGTATTCTGATTTTTAGTGTCGGTTCCTGACCCTCCTGTACCCCATGCAGCTAAAATTATTTTGGAGACTCAGACTCTTGTGTGGGTGGATCAGTGGCCCCTTACCCCCCAGAAAAATTGGAGGCTGCCTCCATGTTAGTGCAGGAACAGCTGGCAGCCGGCCATGTAGAGCCCTCAAACTCACCATGGAATACTCCTATTGTTATCAAGAAAAAATCAGGCAAGTGGCGTGTTTTACAATATTTGTGTGCCATTAATAAAGTTATGTGCCTGATGGGAGCACTACTGCCTGGAATTTCCACACCAGTGGCTATTCCCAAAAACTATTGTAAAATGGTTATTGACTTAAAAGTTTGCTTTTTTACCATTCCTTTACATCCCGAGGATAGACCCTATTTTGCCTTTAGTCTCCCTTGCATTAATTTCCACGGCCCTATGCAGAGATTTCAAAGGAAGGTTCTTCCCCAAGGTATGGCCAACAGCTCTAGTCTTTGCTGAAAATAAGCTGTTCAAGCAGTAGACCCTGTGAGAGAGTGATGACCACAATTTTATGTTTTACATAATATGGATGATTCTTTAATTGCTGCACCTAATTACCATGACCTTAATAATTGTTACTTGGACCTTTAGAAAACACTCACTACCTTGAGACTACAGATAGCTCCTGATAAGGTTTAAACACAGGACCCTTATACCTATTTGGGCCTTAAACTTCAAGATAATCAGATCCAAATTCCTAAAATACAACTACGTGTGGACCATCTTCACACCCTTAGTGATTCTCAAAAATTACTGGGAGATATTCAATGGCTAAGAACATATTTAAAATTACCCACTTGTGTACTTTTGCCCCTTAATGATATTTTGAGAGGTGATTCCTACCCCTCTTCCCCTCAAAAGCTTACTCCCGAGGCATGACAGGCATTAAACCAAGTCACAGAAGCCATTGCCAAACAGTTTGTTACACAAATTTCTTATAACCTTCCTCTGGTTCTGGTTCTTTTACACGCTCCTCATATACCCTCAGAAAAATTTTGACAGGATATCCATATTTTAAAAATAAAGGCTTCCCCTTGCTTTGGGTCCATTTATCCACCACATCCTCCAAGTTTATTACCGTTTATCTTGCTCAGGTAGCTTCTATTATTATTAAAGGTCGTTTGCTTTCTCGACAACATTTTGGCAAAGACACTGATAATATTTTAACTCCATATACTAATCACCAAACCCAATTTTTACTACAGAGAGGGGATGAATGGGGTATTGCCCAATCAGGCCATTTGGGAACAATTGATAACCATGTCCCCAATGACACCCTTTTACATTTTGTCCAGATACATCCATTCATTTTTCCCAAAATTACTCAAAAGGCTCCCAGTCCTCAAGCCCTTACTGTCTTTACAGAGGGTTCCATTAATGGCTGTGCGGTCTTTGTTGTAAATAACCAGCCTACCACCTTTGATACTGTCTATCATTAAGTACAGTTTGTGGAATTGTTTGCCATAACACAAGTTTTTATCACATTTTGTGATAATCCTGTTAATATTCATACAGACAGTGCCTACATTGCTCATTCTGTGCCCCTGCTGGAGATTTCACCCGCCATTAAAGCTTCTTCCAATGCGGCCTTTCTGTTTCACCAGCTTCAGCAGCTAATTCAGGCCAAACAACACACATTTTTCTTAGGACACATCAGGGCACACTCTGATCTTTCCGGTCCTCTAACACAGGTAATGCTTAAGCTGATGAAGCAACTCCTATCATCTTTCCAATTTTTGGTGGCTCCATTCAAAAGGCCATGGAGCTAAACAATCTTCACCAACTAAATTCCCAGAGCCTTTGATTATTTTGTAAAATTACCAGGCAACAGGCACGAGAAATAGTAAAAGAATGCCCTGCTTGCGCTCTCTCTCTCCCGATTCAACACTTGGGAGTTAACCCCTGAGGATTACTGCCAAATCAGGTTTGGCAAATGGATGTTACTCATTTTCCTGAATTTGGATAAACCAAATATATACATGTTTCTATCGATACCTTCAGCAGCTTTATTTTTGCATCACCACATTCTGGAGAGGCTACCAAAGATGTCCTTTCTCATCTTGTTTCAGCCTTTTCCATAATGGGTAAACCAATACATATTAAAACAGATAATTGTCCTCCATATACCAGTGCCAATTTTAAACAGTTTTGTGCTACCTTGCAATTTTGTCATACTACTGGAATTCAATACAAACCTCAGGGCCGAGGCATTGTGGAACGTTCCACCTTACCTTAAAGACTTGGCTATCCCGCCTTAAGGCTTCCGCCCTTGTATTTACCACTCACAGGCATTGCCTTAACCATGCATTATTTGCCCTTTTTTTTTCTTACCCTAGACAGTGAAGGCCTTTCGGCTGCAGACAGACACTGGCATCCCTTTTCCAATTCTGATCACCCACCTGTAATGTGGCGAAATCCCCTTACAAATAAATGGAAACGCCCAGATCCTGTCCTCATCTGGGAACGAGGCTCAGCTTGTGTTTTGGACAAAGAGCTAGCAGCCCCAAGATGGTTAACAGAACACCTGGTTAAACAGGTTAATGACTTACCTCAAACCGGGGATGGAGGCCCTCCCCATGAGTACAATTTTTCCTCTTTTTCGGATCCATCCAACAATCTGTGTGAGGATCCTGCTTAAGGAACTTATGCTGAACAGGTTTGTGCACGGAGGCCTTGGCCCTCCACCTTCCAACATCATGGAGTACCTTTTTGCCCCCCCGCCCCCGTGAATGCAAGGGAGGATCTTGGACTCAGGCTTCCACTAGTTGGACCCAGACTGCTGACTGCATGACTAAGGTGGCTTACCTCCGTGCCGAGGTTGACCATAAACTCAGAGGAGTTCATCAGCCTAAATGGGTATGTGTTAACAAGCCAAAGATTATTCCCCCTAGTACAAGTAAAGCTCTCCAAAATTGTTCTGCAACCCGTACGCATACCCAGGCGATGCATGTCTCTTGTTATGTGTCGGCCTCAATTTGTGTTAACAAGCAGGGAAAATGATTTTTTGAAGCCTCCCCAATTAAAACTCATGAAGCAGGGGGGGCCACTATTCATTATACCCCCGTTCTCTTTGACCGGGGAGGAGAAGGCAAATACACCAAGCTACAGTCAGCTGGGTGCCAAGGCACTGTCGGAAAACCTTCCGACTGGCCCATTAAGGCCTCTACAGGGGTCTCTGATGGTAGAGGACCCACTTATTCTGTCAAGCATCCTCAGATAATCAAACTTTTGAAACCCCAAATCCCTGAGCTCACATATCATCCCTTAATGTAGCCGAAATCCCAGTTCCCAGGTTTAGATACCAATACATTAGATATTTTGCAAACTACCTTCTCCTTCCTTAGTAATTCCAACCCCACCCTTGCTGGTAATTGCTGGCTCTGCATGACAACAGGGGCAAGCATTCCTATGGCAGTTCCTATTAATTCTACTATGGACAATGATTATACATGCCAACCCGGATTTCCCTTTAAAAAATAGCCTATAGGCACTTTTACATTATGTCTTTTAGGTGCGATGCAGAATAATACCTATGATATGGATTTCGGAATTACTTCCTTTGGAAATTGCTCAACAGTACAAAATTATTCCTCACCCATCCCATCTCTTTGTCCCCCCAATGGCACAGTTGTTATGTGTGGAGGAAATGTGGCCTTCCCCAGGCTTCCAGCGAATTGGACCAGTGACTGTGTTCTTGCCTTATTACTCCCTGATATAACTATTGTCCCAGGAGACGAACCTCTAGCCTAGACACCTTAGTCAAAAGACAGAGGCGGGTGATACAGGCCTTACCACTTATTGCCAGCCTTGGAATAACAGCTGCTGTGGGCACAGGTACACTGGCTTTGGCACGGCTATACACCCTTACCATCGCATGTCTCAACAACTTAAAATGATGTACAAAGTCTATCAGAAACCATTAAAGATTTGTAGGACCAAATAGACTTCCTGGCAAAAGTGTTCCTTCAAAACAGACGAGGCTTAGATTTGCTGACTGCTAACCAGGGAGATATTTGATTGGCCTTAGGGGAACGATGCTGCTTTTATGCCAATAAATCAGTCATAGTATGCACTAAATTTAAGCAGCTTCAAGAAGATCTAGAAAAGAGATGAAGAGAACTATTTGAAAATCCCCTCTGGACTAAGCTTAATGGATTTCTACCCTACCTTCTTCCCCTATTAGGCCCTTTGTTGGGTTTACGTTTAATGGTGACCATAGGACCCTGCATTATAAACAGTGTGGTACAATTTATTAAAGAACACATTAATATTATGGCCTCTAAGCCCATACAGATCCACTATCATCATCTGGAGATGGAAGACCACGCTGTCAACTTTTAAAAGGATGTTCTACCCTTCTCACAGGCTTATTTCTTAAGTTTACATCCCCACAGATCTCTCTTTCTTACATAAAACTATAAGTAAAAGCTCTGACAAACCATCTTCTTCCCTTGCCATAAGGGTTCGTCTCCATGGGCCCTTCGGCTTGGGGGAAGACGCACCCATGGAGTGAGGACGTTAGGCCATAATATCGGAGGGTGCAGGAAGGACTGCAAAAGGATGGATCCACGGATCCCCAAACACAAGACCTCTGAGTGACACGCTCTGGTGCATGGCGGTTGGCATGCTTCCCCTTCAAGGCCATCTCCTCCAAAAACATGCCAAGGCCACCACGAAATCTGCTAGTAAAGATGCTTGCTCGGATCAGGAGATATTCTAAGGCCTCCTAGACAAACAGAGCTTCTAACCCCCCCTAAAAACATGGCCGGTAAGGTAGGTCAAATATTTTATATAAGAAAGGGGGAGATGTCAGTGCCTAGAAGGAAGTTCTCTTTCAAAGAATAGCCTGACACTTACAAGAAACAGCCCCCTGGGAGACATCCTGCCTGGGAGATATCCCACAACCATCTATCTCCCTGAGACATCCTGTCGCCATCTGTCTTGCTGAAATATCCTGAGGTTATCTAACCCTGTGAAGACATCCAGCAACTGCCGATAAGAGAGTTTTCCCATCGGCAGCATATAAACACACTGTGAGAACAATAAAAGTTTGCAGCTTGATCAGAACTCCTGTCTGGCTGTCATCTCTCCTGTCTCTTGTCCCTTCATTCCTCCCCAACTATGTTCGATGCCCACGTTGATGTGTCCTGCCGGCCGGGACCCCTGGCACTAACCCATATCCTACTAGACTATGACTACTAATACTAATATGATGGAGGAAAATAACCCAAATAGAATAGAAATACAAGCAGTTCAGAGGAGGCATGGTGTATAGTTGGAGTTGCCTTTTGCATGATATAGGGTAGGTGTTATAAATCTAGCTAATTTTTAATTGAAATAATTCTCCATGTGTTTTTAAAGTTAAAAAATATGTGAATACCTGGCTCCCTTTCTCTGTACCCTATTCACCACATGTATTTTATATGCACATATAGAATCCTACATGGTATCACACGTATATTCTTGTGAGGTGGCTGACTTAGCAGATTCAAATTGTGAGAAGAGATCACTTCTCCTAAATGCTGTTGGAACTGAAAATTCAACGTATGGGGGAGCCTCCTAGTAGAAAAACATTATACATAAATCCATGTTAAGTAAAATAAATATTTTTGCATCAGTGGATGATATATATTTCATGAAGAATTTTGATTGGCATATATATTGCTACGTTTTATTGTCTGTGTTTGTGTTTTGTGTGTGTGTGTATATATATATATATACTCTCCAAATTTTTCAAAATATAAAATATATGTGTCCTATATACACTACCTAAATTCATTCATGTTCATGTATGTGGATTCATAATCAACTTTTCACAAGATTATTCTCAGAAATATACATCCACCTGAAATACATATTTGTTTTCTAGTACTGAAAAGTAACTTCAGTGAATGGTGCATAAAATCCTAATATTTCTACAGTAGCTGACCCAGTTTAACATCAATGCAAATAGATTCCTATGGGACATGATGTGTATTTTGAAGTTCATTTTATTTAACACTGGTACATTACTATTTCTTCAGTTTATGCACACCATAGGATATATATTTCATCCACAGGTTCACAAATTAATAGGCATTTGTTTCACTTTCAATCATTTCCTGCTTCAGAACACATGTATTCCTCCAGGTTTCTTGACTGTTCTTCTCATGAGACTTCTTTCCAAACACATTATTTTCGATTTCCATAAAAATTTGAAGCAAAACTCCCACACTCTTCATGATAAACCATAACCCTAAAATTACCATTAGATGTATAACTGGTTGGAATGAATGATTGTATATCAATATAAGATTTTCTGTATATTTTCAGATAACAATTCAATCCATTATTTAAAGTTGGAACCAGTTATATAATTGATGTTGAGTGTCTATATGGAAGAAGCTGAAGGCCATTTTAGAGGGTTTTGGTTTTAATTGTGGTCATTTGTTGGTGGTTGGAAGAGATGACTGGGTCCACCTGGGCTTGAACACTGGTGTGATTCCCCATAAGACTGAGTTCTGGAACCGAACTCAGAGAAGTATTGCCATGAAGTCATGTTGGGATTTTAGGAGGCCACGTATGAGAGTCGCCCTAGGAAACTGAGTTCTAGGCCCAGGATGGCTTCCCACATCGCCATGGGAATCTCATCCAGGATATTACATGATTTTATTTTTAAAGAGTTGGCAGCCATAATTAAGAGACAAAACACACATGGATCTCACATTGTAGACCTCAATGGGCCTGGCTTCATGTGACCTTTTGCCCCCTCTTTGGGAAGCCTTGCCTGTGAGAGTTCTCCAGAGGTTTCATTCAAATGAGCTTCCTCAAAATTTTATGGTTCCTGGATGAATGGGAAACTCACAGTGGCTCCAAATTCATCCTTGAAAAATGGCGAGATAAATACCATGAAATTTTGGACATTCCCTTGACCAGGTGGCACTGGAAAATATTTCCATGTCCTATTGCTGATCAGGAGTATTCCAGACAGTGCCTTGATTGACTGGGTTTCATGAAAATGCTGTAGAACAGAGATGCCAGTAATTTGGAGCCTTCTGAGTAGTGAGCCTAGAGTAGTGGTTAGCAAGTGTGTGATAATACATCTGTGCTGTGGCCATGGAGATCTGCCATTGGCTTCCAAATGTCCTGTGACTGACATGGTGCAGCCAGCAGACAATTATATAAAAAGGCATCTTGGTATATGGAGACGTTTCTGGGCAATGTTCAGAATAAGGTTGCTATGGACAAGGGCGCAAGCTATGTGGGATAGAAGCCTGGTTGGTGCGTTCTCCAGCAGACACTGACCAACCACATGTGACAGAATGCCGTGCAGCACTGCGACCCATTTGAACTCCTTGTATTTTGTGAAGCCAATACCAAACTCCCATGGTAGCAGCAAGAAAGACCATTAAAAGTGGAGTATGACCAAAGGGCTTCACAGTCCACACGGGGAGAGGCTTAGCCCCAATGGCCATTGTTTACCTACAAAAAAAGAATTCATCACTGCTGCACCATGTTCATTGGAAAATAAGAACACATGTCCTTCAGGTCACATAGATGCATATCTAGCTTTGATGGTCTCACTACAAAGGAAGATAAAGCTACTGACAACAACATATATTTCAAGTGCCCAGCCTCAGAGGCAGTTTCTCAAAATGTCTTTAGGCCAGGAAACCTCTATATTCATAGACACAGGGTACAACTTTTTGTACCCCCAATACTAATTTATACGTCTTCAAAATATTGCTCCCAGAAATGGTTACGAGAAATACTCATGTCACCTGATCTACATATACATTGTATCACAGTAATATTCTGAACACAAAATGCAAAGGTCACAATTATGATTGTACCAAAACCTAAATGGAAAGTGAACCTGCATTACTAAAATCATCCATGTCCATTTGCCTAATGCTCTCAAATGTCAATCCTATTGATGACTACATATTTCTTTTTTCCTAAGATTATATAATTAAAGTCAACCCTGTTGAATGTGTAATCCTATCACTAACTTTATGCTTTGCCTGATTTCATAATGTCTCTATTGATATCTGCTTTCCTACATGTTTTCTCCACTTCATCATTGTGACTGACTCTTCACATGTGCTGACATTTACATTCACTCTCTATATGAAACCCTATTGCTAAAGGACTTTTTTTCCAAATCCAATATTCACTCTTCTTCCTAAACCTACCAACTATATTCCTAATCTTACTGACTATCCCGTTTTGAATGGATGTTCTTTTCTACATTATCTTTTCTACATTATCTTTTCTACATTATCATCCAAGTAAATGTCAGGTGAGCGTCAGAGGAAGAGACCACCCAGAATCTATCTCATGCAACAGCAAAGGGTTTATTGGGGGTCCAGCGTGCTGGTGCTCATACCTCACTTGAATAGAGCAGAGAGCGCTGAGAACAGCTTAAGCAGACCTTATATACTTTCCTTGAAGAGGGCAGGGAGGGAATTTTATTAATGGATCAGGGCGAGTGGGCAGTTTGCACGCAACCGGGTGAGGGAGTGCATTCTGTAGTTTGGCCGTTGGGGACAGCACATTCTGGGAACAAGATTAGCAAACATTTCTCAAGATTTCAACAGTGTTTTGTTAAGCGTACAGAAAAACAGGAAGTGACAAGTGCCTATTTTATTAACCTTTCATTCCCCACTTCTTCTTCTGGCTACTTTTAGTCATAAAAGTGATCATTGGGGGGTGTCACATTTTATGTCTGCTAGTGGGGTATTAACATAAGTTTAACTTGTCCAATTTGAGATTGGAGAAAAGAAATTACATGGTTGAGCAAACAGAGTTTATAGGTAGCAATAATATGAGGAATACACAATTTGAAAGGGTTACCAGTCTTTTCCAGTTTCCAGCCAGAGTCTCAACAGGCCGCAGGCTTGAGATGAGAGGTATGGATCCAGGAAATGATTCTGTCTACCTTTACCGCTGTAGGTGTTATAAGTAGCACCTGGTATGGTCCTTTCAAGCGGGGTTCCAGGGATGACACCTGATGTCGTCTTACATAGAAGAAGTATCTTACTTGATGTTGATTTGGAGTCCTCTCGTCCCCAGGTTGTTAGGCAGTGGCCATCTGTTTTCACAGGTATCCTGAGTTCTTTCAAGAGCTTTAAGTCTGTCAAGCAAGGGGGTGTGAAAGGGATCGTTAGGTCTTAGAGTTGGGGTTAGGTCCCTTACTGGAGGAGGGGCACCATAGAAAATTTCATAGGGGGTGAGGTTACACAAAGAAACAGAGGGAGTATTTCTTGCATGAAACAGTTCATAAGGCAGTAGCATAGTCCAATATTTTATGCCGGTCACTAAGCTTAATTTCGTTATGGTCTCTTTAATGGTTCTATTCATTCATTCTGCCTGTCCTGAACTCGGGGGTCTATAAGCACAATGTAACTTTCAATAAATCCCCAAGGTCCTGGCTAACCCCTGACTTATGTGGGTTATGAACGCGGGTCCATTATCACACCCTATTCCTTTAGGCAGGCCGTATCTTGGAAAAATATCTCCCAGGATCTTCTTCACCACAATTTGCACTGTTTCTTTTTTTTTCTTTTTTTCCTTTTCTTTTTTTTTTTTTTTTTTTTTGGTGGGAAAGGCTTCAATCCATCTGAAAATGTATCTACAAAGACTAGGAGATTTTTAAGTCCATAACTTGCTGGCTTTATTTCAGTAAAGTACACTTCCCAGAATTGTCCTTGTCTGGTTCCTCATAGGTGCTTTCCTGCAGGAAGCTTGGAAGGATAAGAATTAACCAATTGATGGACCTGACAGGCTTTTGTTAACCATTCAGTTATTTCCTTTAACTTTGAGTCGGTTAGTGGAAAACTCTGTTCTTGATCCTTCATGAATGAATGTAGTTTCTTTGAACTAAGGTGAGTGATTTGGTGTACATTATCTACTGACATAGTTAGAGCTGTGAATATAGGAGTTTTTACTGAAGGATTTAGAAATTCCACTTGGGGGCCTTCAGGGTTAAAAGTTATTTTGGCCTGGAGCTTGCTGAGCAGAACTCTGCCCATCAATGGGGCCGGGCATTCCGGAATTACTAGGAAGAAGTGATGGATTTTTCCTTTCCCCTGGTCCCAGGTCCTCTTAGTTGTCCAAGCCCGATATTTACTGCAATTAGCCCCTTGAATTAGAGACCTTTTATTTGATAGAGGGCAAAATTGGGCCTTAATGGCTGAGTATATTGCCCCTGTATCCACTTCAATGTTTACTGGGGTGCCCTCCACTTCAAAAGTTAACCTGAGCTCGGGGAGGGGATCTGATCCCCAACTTTCTTAGTCATCCTTCAGAGTCAGAATGGCTGGCTGGCGTGGCTGTCTCTTTCTAGGGCTCTCTTTGGCCCAGTGTCCTTTTTCTTTACAGTAGGCACATTGATCTGAGGCCAGGGGTGGCCTCTAGTTTTGGCCCAGGTATCCCTTCCTGTCTCCATGTTTCTTATTTCTGGCCTATGTGTTGTTGTGACCAGGACCTTAGTCAATTCCTTAGTCTGTCTTTTGTTTCTTTTATCCTCCCTTTGCTTCCTTATCTTCTTCAGTTTCTCTCGTATAGTATACCTTTTTGACTTCGCTGACTAAATCTCTCAACGTCATATCTTGTAATCCATCTAAGTGTTTTAAATTTCTTTAAATATCCAGGGCAGCTTGCCCAATAAAGGCCATCATGACAGATGCCTTTTGAGCCTCTGCCTGAGTATCAAAAGGAGTATATCTCCTATATGCCTCCATAATTCTCCCTAGAAACATAGAGGGAGATACGTCAGGCCCTTGAATAAACTCTATTACCTTGGCCAAATTAGTTGGTCGCCTAGCAGGCTCTAAGATACCCGCTATTAGAGCCCGGAGATAAGTGAACAGATGCTCCCTACCTTCAAAGGTATTGGGGTCCCTGTTTCGTCGATTCTAGGGAAAGCCGGGTTGAATATGTTGGGAAGTTGTGTCAGTCACCCACCTTTTCTGAGGATATTATTTTCTAGCTTCCAGGAGGATTCTCTTTTGTTCCTCTGTCATGAAGAGAGTCCCTAGGTGTTGTTGGCAGTTATTCCAAGTAGGCTGGTGTGAAAACATCTATGAATCAACCACACCTGAGAGACGAGTGGGGTCCTCGGTAAAAGGGGGATTGTTATTTTTCCAGTTATATAGGTCTGAAGAGGAGAAAGGCCAATACTGGTAGGCTTGCATTTTTTCCCCATGACCATCATCAATCATTGGCACATAGGGACGGAGGGGGAGCATCACGGGAGTTCCAGGGTTTTCAATCATTCATTGCCGGTGAGTTCCTTTAGCCGGGCCAGGTTCCTCCAGGGGAGGAGGGGCTGTGTGTGCCACGGGGGAGTTTTCTGGAGGGTGCTGGGCTGGCTTAGCTTCCTCCAATGGCGGAGAGGCTGAGTCAGCAGCAGGGGAAACACTTAGAGGGTGTTGGGGGTTGGGAGACCAGGGCAAGGGATAAGGAGAGGGATGAGAGTCCAGTAGAGTTAAATCTTGTGACTTAGGCAGAAAAGAGGGTGGAGGAGGAGGAGGAGCAGAGGGTTTGAGAGATCGTGGGGGAAAGATTAGGAGCGGGGGCAGGGGCAAAGAAAGGCTTCACCCATGGAGGAGATTTGCAGAGGTAATGCCGGGTTAAGATATATGGCTTTTGATCTGGATGGCTATGTGGCCCTTCCTGAAAGACAATATCTCTGACTTTTTAAATTACTGAGAAGTAGAAAAATTCTTCTAAGGGCCATCCGAATCCAAAGGTGGGCCATTCTGAGGCACAGAGAGTCTGCCAGGTCTAGCGGTTTACTGAAAAAGAAAGATTCTGAGCCCTTAAGCAAAATTTGGTCCAGTGATCAAGGGTCAGGGACAGAGGCATTGAAGTGCTCTTTCCCATAATGAAAAATGCACAAACAGTAAAAACAACGACACATGACACAGACAAGACAAGACAATAAAGACAGGCAATGGACGTCCAACACTGAGACGAGGACTGAGTAGCCGGCAATACCTGATGGGCTGGCAATACCGAATCTGAAACAAAATATCACTGAGTTAAGGAGACTATTGTTCCTCGATTTTCAGAGTCCTCTGGGGTGTCCCTCAGGGTGGTTGCCTGTGGCTCTGTGACACATCTGTCAGCCACCTTGAGAGAGAGCTCACGCTCTTTATTGACAGCCATTTTGCCAAGACCTAACCTGAATCCTGACACCAGAAAGAGGCGCCTTACGAATCCCGAGAGGAGCCTGTTTGGGTCTCTCGTCCGCTGCTCCCAGAACTCGGTGGAACCTCCATATGTAAAGGTCAGACGAGTGTCAGGTGAAGAGACCTCCAAGAGACTGTCTCATGCAAAAGCAAAGGGTTTATTGGGGGTCCAGCATGCTGGGGCTCAGAGCTCACTTAAATATAGCAGAGAGTCCTGAGATCAGCTTAAACAGGGCTTATATACTTTCCTTGGGGAAGGCAGGGAGGGAAGTTAAGTATACAGAAAAACATGAAGAGACAACTACCTATCTTACTAACTTTTCACTAACGACTATACTTTGCCAGATTTCCTAATGTCTCTATTGATATCTATTTTCCTACATACTTTTCCCAGTTCATCTTTGTGACTGACTCTTCACATGTGCTGACATTTACATTTACTCTATACCCGAAAAGCTATAGCTAAAGAACTTTTGGTGCAAATTCTATACTCACTATCCTTTCTAAACTACTGACTATCTTCTTAATCTTACCGACTATCACTTTTTGACTGGATGTTATCTTTGACAATAAATCATCCAAGGCACAAGGTCCAATGCAATTGTATATCGATGTACCTGAGACATCTGTGCAGAAAATATATCAAAGCTAAGTATCACAATCAAGGTCCTAATACACTTCTGGGTTTTAAATCTTACCTAGATTTCTGTTTTCATACTTATATTTTACCTATATATTCTTGTAATTATCGCAGGTTATCAATACCATTTTTCATTCAGCTGAATGATTCCTAACCCAAATCAAACCTGTTATTAACCCTAACCATTCACTGTTGCCTCAATCTAACTTTACAGAAGAGCAGGGACAGAGATGGTCTTACAATACAAAAATGTAGGATTCATTCCAACTACTGAGAAACTCAAAGGTCCATGCAAAAATGATCCCTGAGGAAGTTGTAGGCAGCTATGTAGGAACTGAGAGAGCAAAAGTCATCTTCCATTGTAAAAAACCTGGTCAGGATGAAGGAATGTGTCTGAATCAGCCTCTGTCTTCTTAATTGAGAGAAGAAGGACCAAACCAGGCCTGTGTTGAGAGCTGTTCCCGGGTGCCTATGGTTGATATACCATTCTAAGTTGTGAAAGTGTCACAGGAAGTAGGGGCAGCCTCAATTTCATGGGACACTTTGAAACAACTGTTAGGACAACGTGGTTGCCAAGGCAGTGACCTTATTCAATTCCTGAAGGAAGTGACCTCACCTAACATCCTTAGAGACAGAACTCTCTGAACTTGGGATCCAGGAAGCCAGTCACCCAAATCCACTCCCAGTCCCACTCCCAGGGGTCTCAATTTCATGGATTTACCAAGGACAGATTTAGTCTTTCTTGGTACATACTGATGTGAGGATGGCCAAATGCCAGAAAGCTCTGAAAAGTCGCCTTTACTGAGAAAGCAGGTATTGGATCACCGCTGGCTCCTCAGTACTTCACAATGTTGACCAAAGAGACCAGATCTGAGACAGGACAGGCCATTTTGGGGGAAGAAAATATGGCCCAAAATCAGAGAAACTCTGGATAGTCACAGACCTACTTTGGGGAAGGAGGTGCCTTTGTGGGTGTGGGTGTGAGTTTGTGGATTTGTCTCATGTTCTCAGAATAGGTAGGAAAGTCGGTATGTTTGGTTTGGTGTAGACTGTTTCGAGTAAGTCGTTTGACAAGGCGAGTGTTTCTATGTGTGTGTATCCCACGGTGTCCATGGTTGTAGACATTAGAAAAGAGAATGCATCAATTGATATGTCCTGTCTAGTTGAAAGCTTCCCAGCATTCATCCTGCCCAATTTATGAATGGATTTCAGCTTGCCTTATCGATGGGCAACACTTGCTATCTTTCAAAGTTTCTGCTTTCTTCCTGAATTCTGGCCACTCTCCAGAATAGGCTCATGGTTTTGTGTCCAATATATGTACCACTTCCAAGCCCTGTGACATCGTCATGTACTGGATAGCTGAAGGGAATGGCGAGCATCTCAGAAAACTCTGATACCAGTGTGATCAGGGTAGTCTCAGTGGAGAAAACCTTTGGGCCTTTTAATTATCAATTGTTCTGCTGCCCTCAATGTCTGAAAGGTCTTTGCCTCAGGCCACCCCTTTTTGATGCCTGAAAAAAACTGTTTTCACATGGAAATGAATGGGCATCATCTGAAGCTTTTTGCTTAATTCCATTGGAAAGGATGTGTCTGAATCAGCCTTTTGGCCCTGTGTGAGGCTTAGGCTTAGATTCTCAGCACCTGATGGATCTAAAGAACGATTCCATGTGTGCATCCAAAACCAAAATAGCCAAAAGAGCAGTCATCCTGTATGAAGTCTCTCCCCTTCCTTTGTGAGGTTCCAGACCTACATCAAGTTAGAATAGGAATGCTTTGGGTCAAATAATTTCTTCAAAGCCCTGCAGAGGCTAGCCCATAGGTGCTTGGGTTTCCTCATGTCTCCAATTCAGACAAAGAATCTAAACCCCACAGTAGTCCTCAAATTGGAGAAGCAGAGAAGTATTAACAGCAGGCCTATGTGATCACACCAGGTTCACAGGAAGGGTGTCCAAGCCACCCTGATTTTAGGCAAATTAGAGGCAAGGGAGATTATTTTGGAGACTGTCTTGGTCTGCGCCCCTCATCGAAACATCCAACCAGAGGTTATGAAGAGTGTTTATATGAAATATCATGAGGACCATGTGGGAGTGTGTTGGTTTTAATTGTGGTCATTTGTGTGGTGGTTGGAAGAGATGACTGGGTCCACCTTGACATGATCTCTGGTGTGATTCCCCTAAGAGACTGAGTTCTGGAACTGACCTCAGAGAAGTATTGCCATGAATTGTGTTGGGATGTTAAGAGACTACGCATGAGAGTCGCCCTTGGAAACTGAGATGTATGCCCAGGTTGTATTTCCACAAAGCACTGGGAATCACAGCCAAGATATCACATGATTTTATTCTGAAAGACTTGGCAGCCATAGTTGAGAGTCAAAACACACCTGGACCTTACATTGTAGACATCAATGGGCCTGGATTCACGTGACCATTTAGCCACTCTTTGGGAAGCCTTGCCTGTGAGAATTCTCCATTGTCTTTTATTGACATGAGCTTCCTCAAAATTTATTGGTTCTGGATTGATTTGAAACGCACAGTGCATCCAACTTCATCTTTCAAAAATGGCTAGATAAATACCAAGAAATTTTTGAAATTCCCATGACCAGGTGGCACTGGAGAACCTTTGGATGTCCTGTTGCTGATCATGAGTATACCAGACAGTGCCTTGATTGACTGGGTTTCATGAAAATGGTGTAGAACAGAGATGCCAATAAATTGGAGGCTGCTGAGTACTGAGCCTAGAGCAGTAGTGGGCAGGTGTGTGATAAAACATTTGTGGTGGGGCCATGTGGATCTTCCATTAGCTTCCAAGTGTCTTGTGACTGAAATGGTGCAGCAAGCAGTCCCTTCTATGTAAAGGCATCTTGTAATATTGAGAAGTCTCAGGACAAGTTTCAGAATCAAGTTGCTATGGTCAATGGGGCAAGCTATGTGGGATAGAAGCATGGTTCGTGCATTGTCCTAGAGAAACTGACCCACCACACGTGACAGAACTCCCTCCAGCACTGTGTCCCAGTTGACCTCTTTGTATTTTGTGAAGCAAATACCAAACTCCCAGTGAAGCCGCAAGAAACACCATGAAAATTTTAGGATCACAAAATGGCTTCACAGTCCACACGGGGAGACACTTAGACCCAGTGGCCACAGTTTAGCTACAAATAGCAAATTCAGCACTGCTGCTAATGTTCAGTGGAAAATAAGAAACAATGTCCTCCAGATCACATAGATGCAGACCCACCTTTATTGGTCTCACTAGAAACGAAGCTAAAGCACTTGACAACAACATATGTTTCAAGTGCCCAACCTCAGAGGCAGTTCCACAAGAAGTCTTTAGGCCAGAAGAGCTCCAGTGTGTGGAGTGTTTACCCTGTCCCTTACTTTTGGAAACTCCTTAGCATATTCCATTCCAGATATGTATTCACAGATTTTCTAACTCTTCTCCTCTAATTTTGTCTTACTTGGGGAGTAGGTAATGTCAAGCCATTGTTCTGGATGACAGTGGGAACAATTTTTTGTAGCACATATTTGCATACACATTGGATTCATTTTACAATTTTCCAGTCAAAATGGTGAATCCCTCACACTAACCCCTACGCTACTAAACTCTGACTACTAATCATAATATGATGGAGAATAATAACCCAAACAGAATTGAAATACAAGCAGTTCAGAGGAGGCATTGTGTATAGTTGGACTTGCCTTTTGCATTATATAGGGTAGGAGTTATGAATCTAGTCAATTATTTGGTTGAAAGAATTCTCCATGTTTTTTTAAAGTTAACAAATATGTGAATTCCTGTCTCCCTTTCTCTGTAGCCTGTTTAGCACATGTAATTTTATATGCACATATAGAATCATACCTGGTATCACACGTATATTTTTGGTGAGGTGGCTGACTTGGCATATAGAAATTGTGAGAAGATATCACTCCTTCTAAAAGCTGTTGGAACTGAGAAGATATCACTCCTTCTAAAAGCTGTTGGAACTGAGAATTCAACCTATGGGTGATCCTCCTATTTGAATAGCATTATACATAAATCCATGTTCAGTAAAATGAATATTTTTGAATCTGTGGATGATATGTATTTCATAATGAATTTCGATTGTCATATATAATGCTACTTTTTAATGTCTCTCTCTGTGTGTCTGTGTATATATATATATATATATATATATATATATATATATATATATCCTCCAGATTTTTCAAAATATGAAATATATGTGTCTTATTATGCACTCCCAAATTTCATTCATATTCATGTATGTGGATTTATAATCTACTTTTCAAAAGATTATTCTCAGAAATATTCATCCACCCGAAATACATTTTGGTTTACTAGTACTGAAAACTATCTTCAGTAAATGGTGCATAGAAATCCTAATATTTTGACATTGCAAGATGGCCATGAATAGAGTGCATCACACCCTTTGTACTGCGCCACTTCACATGTGAATAAGGAGTTAGAATGACGAAAAAGTATCTTGTTAGGATCTTACAGAAAAATGGGTGTGCCTGGAACCTAGAAGAATGATTTCCACCACCAAGGTCCTGTAATTGAGTCTCAAACAAGAGCCAACTATGCGACCAAAGATCTGGGATGACTGATCCGTGCGTCCCGTGCCATGGCTACAGACGGCGGGCCTCCACCGAGAAGCGACCAGCATGCAGGGAGAAACGTTGCTGCAAATTCTGTGGAATCCGGCTGGCTCACCCGCCACTGAGCCCGGGGCTGAGCTCGGGATTTCAGATGGGGAAGAAAGCGCTACAGTTCTATCCCCCACAACCGAAACTCCATCGAGGAAACCAACGGCCACCATCTTGGACAGCTGAAGTATCCACCGCCACTCTCCGACAGATTGCAGCAACAAAACAGGTGTGTGTTACTCAGCTTATCTCCCATACAGCAGGTAATTTGCAAAAGTTCTCTCTTAGGCTTTCCGGGGGAGGGATTACCAGAGAAAGCCTTCACAAAGACGGGGGGAAAACTAGTGGCACCTGACCTTCAACTTCCCCTCCCATCACCGGTGAAAACGAAACTTGTCTAGCCAGCGCAATGGGTGGGGCAAGCGGAAAAATTCAAAACAATAGAGTGCCAGGGTTCCCAATAGACACCCTCCACACCCAAGAAACGGCAGGCAAAGAGTACAGTTTGATCTGCCAAGAGGCATCACTCAGGGGAAATCTGGTGTAGCAGGGGAAATCAGGACTCACAGAGGAAACCAGGGGACTAGAGGACAGACCCGCTTGACTAGGCGGCTGGAGAACGCCTGCCCACCAGCAACCAATCACCCGCTGGCTGCCTGCGCAATTGGGCAGCTAGAGATCACCCGTCCGCCAGTGACAGCCCATTCACTGATTGCACGACTGGATGGCTGGAGACCGCCCGCCCGCCAGCGACCGGGAGGTGAAACCAACCAGAGACAGTCCAGTCCCACCCCCCCATTCAAACACCCCGGCAAGGAGCCTGGGGCCCGCCATAGCAGACAGGTGACATCACTGGAGCTCAGCTGTCGCAATTCCTTCCAAGCGGAATCCACTTTTGCAGGCATTGTCTACAAACACAAAAGAGAGACAACAGAGATATACAAAACCAAAACAAATCTATTGAAGAGAGCAGAAACACAGCAATCAATAGAGCTGAAAAGTAATGTGAACATCATGAAAAAACAAGGGAAAAAAATTCTACAGGAAGACCGAGAAGCATCAGAAATAGGGATAGGGAAAAAAACTCAAGGCATACCTAACTCAGATGGAAAGGAATATTAGAGAAGACATGAGGCAGCAGGTCCAAGCAATAAAAGTATATTTTGAAAATCAAATAAACAAACAAATTCAAATGGCAAAGAACGAGCTTTACCAGGAGATAGAGATCTTAAAAAGAAATATCAAACAGTAATCCTAGAAATGCAGAAAACTATAAACCAAATTAAAAACTCAAACGAAGAATATTACAAATAGACTAGATCAATTAGAAGTTAGAACATCAGATAATGAAGACAAAGTTTATCAACTTGAAAAGAATAGAGTAAACACAGAAAAGATGCTTAAATCCCATGAGCAATCTATTCAAGAGATATGGGATGTCATAAAAAAAACAAATTTGAGTGTTATCTGGATAGAAGAAGGCATAGAGATTCAAACCAAAGGAATGGACAACATATTAAATGAAATATTTCTGGAAAATTTCCCAGAGATGACAGAGATGAAAGATGGAATGAATTGCCAAATCCTGGAAGCCTACAGGACCCCAAGCATTCAAAACCATAATAGACCAACTCCAAGACAAATAATTATGAAGATAGCCAGAACAAGGACATACAGAACAAAGAGAGAATATTAAAAGCTACGAGAGAAAGTAGGCAGATTACATTCAGGGGTAAACCAATAAAGTTAACGACTGATTTTTTATCACAAACTTTGAAAGCAAGAAGATCCTGGAAAAAAGTATTTCAAACGCTCAAAAATAATGGATTCCAACCAAGAATACTGTATCCAGCAAAATTAAGCTTCAGATTTGACAATGAAATTTAAGTCTTTCACGATAAACAAAAGCTAAAAGAATTCACAGCCAGAACACCAGCAGTGCAAAGCATTTTGAGCAAAATACTACAAGAAGAGGATTTGAAAAGTAATGCCTGAAACTAGTAGTGGGAGGTATCTCAGTAAAGGGAGAGGAAAATAACCAAAAAGTAAAAACTAACCAAAATAAATAAATAAATAAGTAAATAAACAAACATGACTGGAAGTACAAATCATATTTCAATTGTAACCTTAAATGTTAATGGCCTAAACTCACCAATCAAGAGACATAAGCTAATAACCTTGATCAAAAAAGAAAAAAATCCAACAATATGCTGCCTTCAGGAGACTCATATGATAGGTAAAGACATACAGAGGCTGAAATTAAAAGTTTGGGAAAAATCATACCACTCACATGACCCTCGGAAGCAAGCAGGAGTGGCCATACTCATATCGAATAAAATCAACTTCAACCCTACGTTAATCAAAAGGGATAAAGAAGGACACTATATACTGTTAAAAGGAACCTTGCACCAACAATGCATAACCATTATCAATTTGTATGCACCAAACAATTGAGCTGCAACACTCATAAAACAAACTCGCCTCAAGTTCAAGAGTCAAATAAACTACAACACAATAATTATGGGTGACTTCAACACACCGCTCTAGCCATTAGACAGATCCTCTAGACAAAAACTGAATAAAGAAACTATAGAATTCAACAGCAAAATCAGTAACCTAGACTTCACCGACATATATAGAATATATCAACCATCAAAAAGTGGATACACGTTCTTCTCAGTAGCACATGGATCCTACTCAAAGGTAGACCATATATTATGCCATAGGGCAATTATTAGTAAATATAAAGTCGTGGAGATAATACCATGCACCATATCTGATCATAATGGAATGAATCTGGAAATCAATGATAAAGAAGGAAGGAAAAATCCTACATCACATGGAAAATGAACAACATGCTACTGAATGATAAATGGTTTACAGAAGACATAAAGGAGGAGATAAAAAAATTCGTAGAGACAAATGACAATACAGACACAACACACTGGAATCTATGGGACACAATGAAAGCAGTTTTAAGAGGGAAATTCATTTCTTGGAGTTCTTTCCTCAAAAAAAAAAAAAAAAGAAAAAAAACAGCAAATAAATGAACTCACACTACACCTCAAAAACCTAGAAATGGAAGAGCAAAACAACAGCAAATGTAGTAGAAGACAAGAAATAATTAAAATTAGAGCAGAAATCAAGGAAATTGAAACAAAAAAAACATTGAAAATATTGATAAAAATAAAGTTGGTTCTTTGAAAAAATAAATAAGATTTATAGACCCTTAGCCATGCTAAGGAAGAGAAGAAAAGAGAGAACTCAAATTACTAACATACGGGATGAAAAAGGCAATATCACAACAGACACTACAGAAATAAGAAGATAATTAGAAAGTATATGGAAAACCTATGTTCCAATAAAATAGATGATAGTGAAGATATCAATAAACTTCTTAAGTCATGCGATCTGCCCAGATTGAGTCAGGAAGACAGACACAATTTAAACAGAACAATAACAAAGGAAGAAATTGAAGAAGCCATCAAAATACTACCAACAAAAAAAAGCCATGGACCGGATGGGTATACAGCAGAGATCTACATAACCTTCAAAAAGGAATTAATACCAATACTTTTCAAGCTATTTCAAAAAATAGAAAAAGAAGAAACTCTTCCAAATTCATTCTATGAGGCCAATATCACCCTGATCCCAAAACCAAAGACACTTCAAAGAAAGAAAACTACAGACCAATATCTCTAATAAACTTGCATGCAAAAATTCTCAATAAAATCTTGGTGAATCGAATACAAAAGCATATCAAAAAAATTATGCACCATGATCATGTAGGATTCATCCCTGGGATTCAAGGCTGGTTCATTATACGGAAATCAAAAAATGCTATTCACCACATCAATAGACTTAAAGACAACAACCATATGATCATCTCGATAGATTCAGAAAAAACATTCGACAAAGTTCAACATCCCTTTATGTTGAAAACACTAGAAAAACTAGGGATAACAGGAACTTACCTCAAGATTGCAAAAGCTATATATGATAAACCTCAGGCTGGCATCATCCTAAATTGAGAAAAGCTGAAGGCATGCCCTCTAAAATCTGGAACAAGAGGGATGCCCTCTATCACCACTTCTATTTAATTTAGTTCTTGAAATACTAGGCATAGCAATTAGACAGACAAAAGAAATTAAAGGCATAAAACTAGGAAAAGTAGAACTTAAATTATCGCTATTTGCAGATGACATGCTAATATATTTAACAGACCCAAAAGGGTCTACAGAGGAACTGCTAGAGTTAATAAATGAATTCAGCAAAGTGGCAGGATATACAATCAACTCGCATAAATCAAAGGCATTGCTGTATATCAGCAGCAAAACTTCTGAAATGGAAATGAGGAAAACCACTCCATTCAAAATATCCTCAAAGAAAATAAGATCATTGGAAAAACAATTAAATAGTTGGGAAACAACCTAACAAAAGAGGTGAAAGATTTATAAATGAAAACTACAGAACCCTAAAGAGATAGAAGAGATCTTAGAATATGGAAAAATATACCCAATTCATAGATAGGCAGAAATAACATCATCAAAATGGCGATATTACCCAAATTCTCTACAGGTTTAAATTGATGCCAATCAAAATCCCAACGACATTTCTTGTAGAAATGATAAAGCAATCATGAAATTCATATGGAAAAACAAAAGACCCAGAATAGCAACAGCAATTCTAAGCAGGAAGTTTGAATCTGGAGGTATAGCGATACCAGAGTTCAAACTGTGCTACAAAGCAATAGTAACAAAAACAGCATGGTACTGGTACCAAAACAGGCAGGTGGACCAATGGAACAGAATAGAGGACACAGAAACCAATCCACAAAATTACAACTTTCTTATATTTGATAAAAGGGGCTAAAAACCTGCAATATACGAAGGATAGCATCTTCAACAAATGGTGCTAAAAAAATTGAAAATCAATATGTAACAAAATGACACTGAATCCCTTTCTCTCACCAAGCAAGGAAGTTAACTCAAAGTGGATCAAGGAGCTAGATATCAAATCAGAGACACTGCATCTGATAGAAGAAAAAGTAGGCTACGATCTACATACTGTGGGGTCGGGCTCCAAATTCCTTAATAGGACACCCATAGCCCAAGAATTAATAACAAGAATAAATTAATGGGACTTACTTAAACTAAAAAGTTTTTTTTTTCTCAGCAAGAAAAACAATAAGAGAGGTAAATAGAGAACCTACATCCTGGGAACAAATTTTTACCCCTCACACTTCAGATAAAGCCCTAATATCCAAAATATACAAAGAACTCAAAAAATTAAAAAATAAGATAACAAATAACCCAATCAACAAATGAGCCACGGACCTGAACAGACACTTCACAGAGGAGGACATACAATCAATCAACAAGTACATGAAAAAACGCTTACAATCTCTAGCAGTCAGAGAAATGCAAATCAAAACCACCCTAGGATACCATCTCACTCCAGTAAGATCGGCAGCCATTAGGAAGTCAAACAACAGTAAGTGTTGGCGAGGATGTGGGGAAAAGGGGACACTTGTACACTGCTGGTGGGACTGTAAATTGGTGCAGCCAATTTGGAAAACAGTATGGAGATTCCTGGGAAAGCTGGGAATGGATCCACCATTTGACAAAGATATCACCCTTCTTGGACTATTCTCTGAGCATCTTAAAACAGCGTACTATTGGGATACTGCCACATCAATGATCATAGCGGCACAATTCACAATAGCTAGACTGTGGAACCAACTTAGATGCCCTTCAATAGATGAATGGATAAAAAAATGTGGAATCTACACACAATGGAGTATTACGCAGCACTAAAAAATTACAAAATCATAGAATTTGCAGGGAAATGTATGGCATTAGAGCAGAATATGCTAAGCAAAGCTATCCAATCCTTAAAAAACAAATGCCAAATGTCTTCTTTGATATAAAGAGAGCAACTAAGAACAGAAAGGGAGGAAGAGCATGAGTAAAAGATTAACATTATACAAAATGAGTGAGGGGAGAGAAAGGGAGAGAGAACAGAAAGCATATGGAAATGGTAGGAAACCCTCAATGATACACAAAATTACACATAATAGGTTGTGAGGGGAAATGGGAGGGAAACAATGGAGAGAATTAAACAACAGCACATGAGGTAGAGAGGGAAGATGGGAGGGGAGGGGAGGGGGGATAGTAGGGGATAGGAAAGGTAGAAGAATACAACAGTCACTAATATGCCATTATGTAAAAATGTGAATGTGTAACCAATGTATTTCTGCAATTCTTATTTGGGGAAAAAAATGGGAGTTCATAATCCAATTGAGAAAAATGTATCAAAGATGATATATCATGAACTTTGTAATGTTTTGAACAACCAATAAAAATAAATAAATAAATAAAGGTTTAAAATTCAGTGGGAAGAAATCAGCTAAAAAAGTGTTGAGATGCATTCATTTTTCTTAGCAGAAACTTTGTTTTGTGTAGTTGTAACTATCACAAATTTATTTTACCAGAAATTTGGCTTTTGAAAATGCACATAAATTGAGATTAAAGGATAATTCACCTACCTTCATGAAAAATTCATAGCATTTCCTATATTTTTCATATTTCATTTTTTTAGTTAATATTTTTTCATGGACCAGGTCTAGCCTTAGGCTATTCTTCCAGAATACTACCTCATCTGACAAGTTCGTACAATGTGTTGGATTTTTCTTTTCTTCTTTTATTTAATTGTTTCTAGCTAATAATGTGTATTTCTCCTTATCTTTATTTGGACATACATACCCAACTATATCTTTGCATTTTATGTTTTACTGGGGAAGAGACTCATCAAAAGCTTTTTGTTATATGTATTAACAATCAAACATTCAGAGCATGCAATTATTCTTAATTTTGCATGAAAATATCTTTGCACAATTTTTCTTATAAAGATTTAGAATTATTAATAATTTCCCTGCTGTAATAAGTAACTACTTACAAGAAGAATTAAACAATTGACTTTATATCAATTATGAATATGAAAAGTACTAAAATAAATATTTGGCAATTAATACACAATTGATAGAAATTGAAATCACGAGAAAGCCATTTAAAATGTCAGTGCATATGGTCCTTAAATAATAGGTTTTTTAAAAAATTTTTCTCTAATTCATAAGATATATTATGCCATATTATCGCTTAATGTGATATAAAACCTTAAATTATCAGTATAGATAAATAAGAAAGAAACCTGTTTACTTAAATATGTTTAATTGATTTTCACTGTAAGATGTTAAGAGTGTATGGTTAGTGTTAATAACATTTTCAATTTTGGTTAGGAACCATTCTGCTCGATGAACAATGGTATTGGGAACCTGCGATATTTATAAGAATATAGAGGTGAAATATATGAATGAAAAGAGAAATCTAATTAAGAATTGAAGCCCAGAAGGTCATTGGGTCCTTGATTGGGATACTTAGCATTGAATTACGTTCTGCACAGATGTCTCAGATAAATCGATATACAATGGCATAGGACCTTGTACCTTGGATGATTGAATGTAGAAGAGAACATCCAGTCAAAAAGGGATAGTCGGTAGGATTAGGAAGACAGTAGGTAGGTTTAGGAAGAAGAGTGAATATAGGATTTGGACCAAAGTTTTTTAGCAATAGGGTTTCGGTTAGAGAGTGAATGTTAGTGATAGCACATGTGAAGATTCAGTCACAATGATGAACTGGGGAAAATATGTAGGAAAGCAGATATCAATAGACACATTACAAAATCATTCAAAGTGTAAACTGAGTGACAGCTTTAGACATATTCAACAGGGTTGAGTTTGAATATATAATCTTTGAAAGAAACAAATATGTAGTCACCAATAGGATTTTCATTTGAGATCATTAGGCAACCTGGACATGGATATTTTTAGTAATCCATGTTCACTTTCCATTTAGGTATGGTACAATCATAAGTGTGAACTTTGCTTTTTGCTGTTCAGAATATTACTGTGATAAAATGTATATGTAGATCAGGTTACATGTATTTGTTCCACCATTTCTGGGAGCAATATTTTGAAGACGTATAAATTAGTATTGGGGGTATAAAGAGGTGTACCCTGTGTCTATGAATATAGAGATAATACATGAATAGACCATACTGTGAATAAATAATATAACTGGTTCCACTTTAAATAATGGATTGAATTGATATCTGTAACTAAGTAAGAAATCTTATATTGATATACAATCATTCTTTCCAACCACTTATACATTTAATGGTAATATTAGGGTTATGGTTTATCATGACGGGTGTTTTGCTTCAAATATGATAATGGAAATCGAAAATAATGTGTTTGTGAAGAAGTCTCATGAAAAGAGCAGTCAAGAAACATGGAGGAATACATGGGTACTGAAGCAGGAAGTGATTTGAAGTTAAGCAAATGCGTATAAATTTGCTAAATTGTGGATGAAATATGTATCCTATGATGTGCATAAACTGAAGAAATAGTAATGTTCCAGTGTTGAATAAAAATGAACGTCAAAATGCACATCATGTCCCATAGGAATCTACTTGCATTGATGTTAAACTCGGGTCAGTTACTGTAGAAATATTATGATTTGGCTTTTTTTTTTTGGTGTTATAATACAATTTATTTTAGTACTAGCATGCCACAGAATGTAGAGGAAGGAACAATGGATTTTTAGTTATAGCACTAATGATCTAACATTTAATGACTATTTTGGGGAGTCTAGAAATTACATAAGGCTATGTAACATATTGTTTTTTATTTAACATTCAACAAAGCTTGGAATTTTGGTAATATTTCTACTTTTTTATTTTTTGTTTTTCAGTTGTTGATGGACCTTCATTTTGTTTATTTTTATGTGGTGCTGAGAATAGAACCCAGTGCCTCACACATGCTAGACAGTCATGTTACCACTGAGCCATAAACCCAGCCCCTCCACTTTTTTCTTAACATCGAATATGCCTCTCCCTCTTCTTTACTCACTTTCTTCCTCATTTTCCCCCTTCTCTCTCTTCCTTTTTCATTTTCCATCCATATAAATTTTTCTTTCATGTCATTACAAACAGTATCTTGCTATGAAATTTAAATTTAAGACTGTTTTTTATAGTCATTCTTTTTTCTTGAGAAAACGTTAAAATTATAATCACCTGATAGATATATCACTCTACATTTATTATATATATGTATCTATATTCATGCATATGCATTACAAATATAAATGTATATATACATTTATATTTAAAAGTACTTTGATTAGCCTGTTAGATATAATATAGACCATATCTTTCTTAATTCTCATCTTCCCTCAATCTAACTTTACAGAAAAGCAGTGACAGTGTTGGTCTTACAATTCAGGAATGTATGGGATCTTCCACCTGATGAGAACCTCAAAGGTATGTGCAGAAATGATCCCTGGAGAAGATGTAGGCAGCTATGAAGGACCTCAGAGAGCAAAAGTCATCTTCCATGGAAAACAACCTGGTAGGATGAAGTTTGGTGTCTGAATCAGCCTCTGTCTTCTTAATGTAGAGAAGACGGACCAAACCAGGCCTTATGGAGAGCTGTTCCTGAGAGCCTATGGATTATATCTCATTCTAACTTATGAAAGGGTCACAGGAAGTAGGGGCAGCCTCCATCTAAAGGGACCATAAGAAGCAACTGTTAAAACAAAGTGGTTGCCAAGGCAGTGACCTCATTCAGTTCCTGAAGGAAGTGACCTCACCTCACTTCCTTGGTGTTGGAACTCTCTGAACATGGGATCCAGGAAGCCAGGCACCCCGAGCCAGTCCCAGTCCCAGTCCCAGTTGTCTCACTTGTTTGGATTTACCAAGGACAGGGTCAGTCTTTCTTGGTACCTACTGATTTGAAGATGTCCAAATGCCAGAAGAGCTCTGAAGAGGGGCCTTTCCTGAGAAAGATGGTAGTGGCTCACCGCTGGTTCCTGTCAACTTCACAGAGTTGGCCAAGGAGATCAGATCTGAGAGAAGACAGGCCATTTCGGAGGAACATAGTATGGCCCAGCAGTCAGAGAACACTCCGAATAGTCACAGACCTACTTGGGGGAAGGAGGTGCCTTTGTGGGTGTGGTTGTGGGTTTGTGGTTTGGTCTCATGTTCTGAGAATAAGTTTTTTCAAATATCAGCTCCGGATCCCAGGAATTAGTTCTCATTGGGGCTAAGGTTCCCCACCAGCGAGATTTGAAATTGGCGCTGGCTGCATTGTTAACAAGGGCGGGGACTTTTCACGCCACTGCAGAAAAGAAGAAGGTAGGAAGAAGAAGTCCTTAGGCGCCATGTTGGGGTTTTTCTCTGGGGTATGGCTGCCATTTATACTTTTCCTAACATTCCTCCCTTTTTTTTTTTTTAGAAATTGGGGTGTTGTTTGTCATTTCTGGCTGATTCCTGCTGTGTAGGGGTGCTGTGGGGCCTAGAAAGGGAAGTGGACGAATGCTCGGGGGGCAGATCTTGGGATATCATGGCAGCCAGAAATAAAACCCAGTGGTATAGATAGCTACTTCAGTAGGGGTAAAGTCTATGAAAGTTCCCTGATGCCACAAGTTGTCGATGGCATGAAACCTGTCCTGGATGGAGGAGATTGTTGGTATCAGCCACTGGTCCTGTAACAGAGACTCAAGGAAATACTGGAAGCGTTGCCTGGACATGGCGTCACCAGCACCTGAAGAAGATCAGAGCGAATAAAAACAGAATGAAGATAAAAATTAAAGCAAAGGTCAATTTTTGGCAGAAGTTCCATGTTGGGGGACTGACATAGAAGAGGCCAAGGGCCATGAGGAAGCTTAGAATGTCATAAAGACTCATGAATCCAGGATGGCAGATTAGGAGGTTCTCCAAGCTCGTTGCCTCCCGCTGTCTGATGTACGTTGCATTCCATCGTGCCTGGTAGTGAGCTTCATCACTGAGTGAACTGTTCTCTTGGAGATGTTAGGGGTTCATCGGTCATCAGAGGCTGGTAGTGCCTAAGCAAAAGCTGGTTGAAATTTTGATTAAAAATTTTTTGCAGTTGGGTTTGAAGGAACTTCATTATGCATGGCAAGAGAGCACAAAAAGGGAGCATCCCAATAAGGGGCCCCAAAATAGGTAGTAAGTACATGGCAAGATAGGATTGTAAGAACCCTGTTATGGGATTGGAGGAGCTAGGTTTGAGCAATTTGGTAGATAATTCCTGCAATTTAACAACGTTTTTTTTCTATCAGCCCAGATTCATTAACATAATAGCAACATTCCTCTCTGAGGAATAGGCATGTACCCCCTTTTTCTGCAGTGAGAAGATCAATTGCCCTTTGGTTCTGTAAAGCCACGTGTGCCAATGAAGTAACCTGGCGCTGCAAGGAGCCCAGAGACTCAGCAGTGGTATCGAGTGCTTCCTGCAGTTTTTGTTGCAGGTCATTGGATGCCCATAGAACATGACCTATAGCTCCACCAGAGAGTCCGAGACCCGCCACTGAGGTTGTTAAAGTGAGGCCTACAAGAACCGGCAGAAACTGCCCTACGGGTTCGGGAAGGTAGGGCCAACTGTCGGAATTCGGTGGGAGTATACAAAGACAGCTGAGGAACTACAGTAACCAAGAAACAGGTGCCAGAGACATTGATCGTTGAGGTACTTAAAGACCCATTACACCAGAGGAAATTTCCAGGTTGCATAAACGCAGGGCTCGATTGGGTGCTTAAGCTCAAGGAACAAATTGGTAAAGGATTCATTATTGGCAGGTGGAAACAGATGAAAGCAAATAAAGCATTGGTGGAATAACTTTCCCACAGTGGTATACGTGTCACATGTAGGGGTTGTCCTTTCTTAGAGAAATTGAAGGTTTTTGCTGAAATATTTCCTGCCGCTAATGGGACCGCTGCTAGAAGTGGACGACTAATTGAAGCACAGAGAAAGCACTGAGAAGGAGGCACAGAAAGCGGGGTGGATTTTAATAATTGAAGAGTTTGGTGTAACAAATTGAGCCATGTGTCACGGGGACCTGAGGGGGTTGAAGGGTCTGAATCCTTTTTGGATGAGCTATGGATAAGATCTCGAAGTTTTGATTCTGACTCCTTAATGTGTTCGACTACCTGGATGGTTGCCTTAGGTGGCATAATCAGGGTGCTGCCAACAGTCATCCACATTGTGGGTCTGGCTGAGGTTGTCCGAGCATAGACAGCAAACTCAACATAGCCCCAACGTTTGGCCTTGGGGTCAGGTATATCTAAAGTATACCATCCATTGTTATCAGATGAAGAGCCTTTATGCCACTTTAGGTAACTAGATGTCCACCCTTTTGGGTAACCAAGTGAGTGGTAAGAATAGCTACCATGTTCATCATGAAACCTGCATGACCAATAGGGGCACCCATTATATATCTCAGGCCACCAATGACAATAGTCTTTTGTTTGATCAAAAAGGAAGGAAATGAAAGGCCAGATCCAGCTACCAGGGACGAAGGTCCTTGAAGGTGACAATTTTAGGGAAATAGAGGTGCAATTGTGGATGAAGCAAGTAGTTGTATCCACTGCACCGACCTTCTGCATGCCATGTTCTGAGTACTGTTCCTGAAGAGTGAATAAATACATGGTAGGAGAGGTGGGTAAAGACCAGTCCCGATAGAGTACAGAAAATAAGCAGAGCACAAAAAAACAAGCAGTTACAGAAGATTAGGGTGTTGGGAGAGCTCATTGTGACTTTTTTAAGAGGAATTGGGCTGCATGGAACACCGTGTGAGCTGCAACTTAAATGGGTGAGATGAGTGTGGAGAGCAGGAGTTAAGGGGAGGTTCAGGAGGTGATTCTTGGAGTTCCTCTGGGTGGTCCTGTCGTCAGCAGGTGGGACCTCCTGGTGATATGGCTTCAACCTAGAAATGTGAATCCAGGGAGTGAGACGGTTGTCTGGTAAGGAGAGTTTGGCGGCAGTGGGGGTACAGAGAATGACAGGATAGGGGCATTTCCATTTTGTGGCAAGAGTCCCTTTCTCCTTTGGGGTATTATAATAGACTAGACTCCCAGGTGTTATGGGTGGAGTGTTTGGAGAGGACACTGGGTCCGGATGAAGCCAGTCCTGATATTTCCAGATTTCCGAGCAGAGATGATATAAAAGAGGCAAAGACAAATCTCGGGTGAGAGATCCTTGTGAAATGACCAACCCATGGGGTATAAGAGGTCTTCCATACATTATCTCAAAAGGAGACAGTAAAGATGGTTTTTAGGGAGAGCTCTGATTCGAAGCAAATCCAAGGGAAGGAGTTTGACCCAGTCTAAGTTTAATTCCATTGTCAATTTGGTAAGGACTTCCTTTAGAGTACGATTTACCCTTTCCACTTTCCCTGAAGCTTGGGGGTAATATGGACAGTGGGAATGCCACTTGAAGGAGAGGGCTTGAGAGACCTTTTGTGTGATCCTAGAAATAAACTCAGGGCCATTGTCATATTGTAGAGAAGTGGGCATACCAAACCTGGGGATGATGTCTGTCAGTAAGATTAAAGCTACATAGGAAGCCGTTTTATTGGAAGTGGGAAATGCCTCAATCCAACCAGAGAAAGTGTCCACAAAGACAAGGAGGTATTTAGTGCGCCATACTGTGAGCATGTTGGTGAAGTCTACCTGCCAGTCAGCAGTGGGAATGTGTCCCCGGGCTTGGTGGGAAGGGAAAGGTTTGGGCCTTAAAGGAGTATAAGTGTTGGTCCACTGACAGATCTGACAATTAGAGGCTATATTCTGTAGCATGGCTTTGTCAGAGAGGGTGAGCGAGAAGAAGCTCTGTAAAAAGAGGGTTAAAGACTGAGAATTGGAAAGGAATATACTATGAAGGAACTTGAAGAGATTCTTGTTCTTACTGGAAGAAGTAGGGGCTTCAGATGAGCTGTCTAAAGTGGCCATTATATGTCCCCCAGGGGGTCCATCATTGGAAGTGGTAGCAGCCATTTGTGCCACCTGGTCAGCTTTGGCATTGCCCTCAGTGATAAGAGAGAAGTCCTTCTGATTAGACCTACAATGGACAACTCCCACCTGGGTGGGTAAGTGGGAGGCCTCTATCAGATTTGTTATAAGAGCCGAATTAGTGATCACATTACCTTTGGTGGTAAGTAGGCCTCGCTCCTTTTATATTGCAGGATGGGATAAGATATGGAAGACATATTTTGAATCAGTATAAAGGGTGAGGGATTTGCCTTGTGCTAGAAGGCTGGCACGAGTGGCTACTATAAGTTCAGACTGCTGGTTGGCAGTTCCTGAAGGCAGAGCTTTGGCCTCTATAATCTCAGTGGCTGATACTACAGCGTATCCAAGGTAATGAGTGCCATTCTGCCTAAAGGAACTGCCATCAGTAAACCAGATAAGGTCAGGCTTGGCTAGTAGTAACTCAGAAATGGAAGAATGACAGGGGAGGAAATCATCTAAGGTTTCCAACCAATTATGAGTTGGTGTGTTAGACGTGGGAGTCATTGGGAGCAGTGAGGCAGGGTTCTGTGCAGAGCAGGGAAGGAAAGTAATATTAGGGTTTTCCAGAAAGGAAGTGAGGAGCGACAGAAATCTGGATGGAGGAAGGGTTTGAAAGCCCTTATAAGCTAAAAGATCCTTCAAGTGATGTGGGGAGTGGATAGTTAAAGGGGCCCCAAAAGTAAGCTTAGAGGCTTCTTTGTGTAAAATTTGTCCAGCAGCCAGAGCTCTTAAGCAAGGGGCCCACTCACGGATGGTAGGGTCAAGTTGCTTGGACAAATATGCCACAGCTGCAAATGTAGGCCCATAGTTTTGACCTAAGACCCCAAGTTCTTGCCTCCCATTTTCATGGACATATACATGAAATGGTCTTGAAAGATCAGGAAGGTGAAGGGCAGGTGCCTTTAAGACAAGTTGCTGAAGCCTGCGCAAGTTGTAGTTTGGGGAGGAGGCAAGAGATTCACTAGGGGGTCCCTTTGCTAGGTCATACAGGATTTGTAAAGAAGAGAATAATTTGGGATCCAGGCCCTAAAATAACCTGCTAGTCCTAGGAATGATAGTATTTTGGCTTTTGTATCGGGCACTGGAAGATAAGAGAGGAGTTGCCTCCTATCCAGTGTTATTTCCTTTTTTCTGGGTGTAAGGCAAAAACCAAGATAGGTGACAGAAGACTGGGAAACATGGGCCTTGTGGGGAGACTCCCTATTTCCCTTGTCTGCTAGGAAATTAAGAAGCTGAGCAGTGTGGGATTGAGAGTGTTCCCAGAGGGACTACATAGAAGAAGGTTATCGACATATTGAAGGAGAGTAGAGTCAGGACAGGTCGGGTGAAAGGATGTGAGGTCCTGGGCAAGAACTTGGCCAAAGAGATGGGGGCTATCCCTGAATCCCTGTGGGAGGACAGTCCAGGTAAGCTGATGAGAATGGCGGGTGTGAGAGTCAGTGCAAGTAAAAGCAAAGATATACTGAGATTCTGAGAACAAGGGAATAGAAAAGAACGCATGTTTTAAATTTAGGACCAAGAAGTGGGTAATAGTGGCAGGGATCTGAGAGAAAAGGGTGTAAGGGTTGGACACTAGCGGGTGGATGGGGACCACAGAGGAGTTTACAAGGGGAAGGTCTAGAACCAGCCTGTAGGACACGTTAGGTTTCTTTACTGCCAGAATGGGGGTGTTGAAAGGAGAGTGTGTAGGCCTAAGATACCCCTTTCATAATAAATCCTGGATGATGGCTTCTAATCCGAGGAAGGCTGTGGTTGTGAGTGGATATCATGGTTGACTAATATATCTTGAAGGGTCCCATAAGACAATATGAATAGGACTGCATTTAGCCTTAAAGGGTGTAGTTGTGTCCCAAAACTCAGGGTTAACTGTTTTAGATAGTCGTGGGAGAGTGCATGAAGGAGGTGTATCTGCCCCTAGGAACATCATGAGGAAATGAGAGGTAGGAGAGGTGTGGGGTGATATGTGAATGGTGACTTTTAATAGTGAGAGTATGTCCCTTTCCAGAAGGGGAATGGGGCAATGGCTCATAATGAGAAAGGAGTGAGTGAAGGACAAAAGGGATTTTGAGGGAAAATACGTTTAGCTCCTACCACGACAATAGGAGTTTTTGAGGGTGTGGTAGGACACCAATACTCCCTCAAGACTGAAAAAGTGGCACCAATATCGAAGAGGAAGGTAATGAAGCGTCCATCCACCAGGAAGGTGACCCTAGGCTCTTGATTCTTGATGGTAATAGTCTGGAGGGAAGGCCCAGGGCTCCATCAATCCTCCTCTGCCAAGCCCAGGAGAGGCTGGGGTTGCCGGGTGGCTGAACAACCTCCCTTCCGGGTTGTTGGGCAGTCTGCCCCCCAGTGTCTCCTTTGATGGCATGTTGGGCAGGGGTTTTACGGTGTTCTCGGCGAAGGACAATCCTTACCACATTTGAAGAAAGCTCCAGGGGGTGTCACATTGGGACGGCATGGTGATGGCCTTCTCTGAATGACCTGGGCCAACATTTGGAATTTGGCATTTTCAGCCCTCTGCCTACGGCAATCACTTTCATCCTCTCTACCATGAAAAACCTTTAAAGCGACAGCGAGGATTTTGGTCTGAGGAGTAGCAGGGCCCTGTTCAAGCTTTTTAAGCTTGGCTTTAATGTCAGAGTATTTTTGGGCCAGAACATATGTCATTAAGACATGACGGCCATCAGGGGTTTCTGGGTCGAGTTATGTGCACTGTTGAAGGGCCTTGGTTAGTCTATCCAGGAATTCTGAAGGTGTTTCCTCCTTCCTTTGAATGACCTCCTGCACCTTTTTAAAGTTAACAGCCTTGCGGGTGGCCTTTTTCAGGCCCTCCAAGAGGCAGGATGTAAAAAGGTCATGAGTCTGTAAGCCTTCAGGGGTGTTGTAATCCCATAGGGGATCCTGCTCTGGGACAGCATGAGGGCCCGTGGGGTGGTTAGGATTGGTCCTATGATTTTCATCAGCATGGGCTTGGACTAGCTCCCAGACCCATTGCCTTTCCTCGGGGAGATGTGTATTGGCCAAGAGCATGTATATGTCATGAAGAGTGAGGCTATATGCTTGCAGGACCCATTGAAACTCCCGTATGTAAGTGGTGGGTTTAGTGGTGATTGAGCCTAACTTCCTCTCTAGCTGAGTAATGTCTGACCTGGAGAAGAGCACGTGGACTCTGATGACACCCTCGGGACCAGCTACCTCACGAAGGGGTGCGATTGTCTTAGGGGTGGGAAGGAGTCCTTTAGACCTGGTAACAGGAGGACTGAAAGAGGCAGGCGGCGGACAGGAAGGAGAGGAAGGGGAAGGGAGTGTCTTTTTGGAAGAGGAGAAGGTAGAGCAGGCAGAAGAGGACGGAGGGGAGGGGGATAAAATGGAAGGCTGAGGATCCATGGAATCAGGCAGAGGATGAGGAGGGTATAGCAGAAGAGAAGGGGCAGATGGGGCTGGGGATAAGGTGGGGGTTCATCTGCTGGGTCGAATGAGGAAGAATCTGTGAAGTCAGAAGTAGAAGTAGGGGAAGAGAGGGGATTGCAAGCAAGGAGGACCTGAGCGGGAGGGCAGGAGGATCAGAGACAAGGTGCTGTGTGGGAAGGCTAAAACCTTCAATACAGGGAATCTTCCTCCACTTTTTCAGACGCTGGCAGTAGTTATAAAGGTCCCGGGGGAGGTTTGGATCTAAGGATCCTTCTTGGACTGATCCCCTCATGGAAACCTCAAGCCACAGGTTATGATGAGTGTCTATATGGAAGAAGATGAGGCCCTTGTGGGAGTGCTTTGGTTTTAATTGTGGTCATTTGTGTGGTGGTTGGAAGTGATGACTGGGTCTACCTGGGCTTGAACTCTGGTGTGATTCCCCTTAGAGTCTGAGTTCTGGAACTGATCTCAGAGAAATATTGCCATGAACTGCGTTCAGATTTTAGGAGGCCACGCATGGGAGTCGCCCTTGGAAACTGAGATCAAGGACAGAGTGGCTTTCCACAGAGACTTGGAATCTCAGCTAGGATATCATATGATTTTATTCTGAAAGATCTGGCAGCCATAGTTGAGAGTCAGAACACCCATGGACGTCACATTGAAGACCTCAATGGGCCTGGCTTCATGTGACCTTTTGAAGACTCTATGGGAAGACTTGCCTGTGAGAGTTCTCCAGAGCTTTCATTGAAATGAGCTTCCTCACCATTTAATGGTTCCTGAATGAACTGAAACCCACAGTGTCTCCAACTTCATCCATGAAAAAAAGCTAGATAAATACAATGAAATTTTTGAAATTCCAAAAATCAGGTGGCACTGGAGAACCTTTGGATGTCTTGTTGCTGATCATGAGTGTACGAGAGAATGCCAAGATTGACCGGTTTCATGAAAATGGTGTAGAACAAAGATGCCAGTAAGTTGGAGCCTGCTGAGTAGTGGGCCTATTGCAGTGGTGGGCAGGTGTGTGATAATATATCTGTGGTGTGGCCATGAGGATTTGCCATTGCCTTCCAAATGGCTTGTGACTGACATTGTGCATCCAGCAGACCCTTCTATGTAAAGGCATCTTCTTACATGGAGAGGTTCCAGGGCAAAGTTCAGAGTCAGATTTCTATGGACAAGGGGGCAAGCTCTGTGAGATATAACCTGGTTGTTGCATTCTCCTGCAGACCCTGACACACCACAAGTGACTGAACTCCTTCCAAAACTGGGTCCCAGTTGAACTCACTGTATTTCATGCAGCAAATACCAACCTCCAGTGCAGCAGCAAGAAACACCCCGAAAAGTGGAGGATGAACAAATGGCTTCACAGTCCACACGGGAAGACACTTAGCACCCAGTGGCCACAGTTTACCTAAAAAGAGAAAATTCAGCACTGCTGCCTTATGTTCATTAGAATACAAGAAACCATGTCCTCCAGGTCACATAGATTCAAACCCAGCTTTGATGGTCTCACTAGAAAGGAAGCTAAAGCTCCTTACAACAACATATGTTTCAAGTGCCCAACCACAGAGGAAGTTCCTCAAGAAGTCTTTAGGCCGGCAGAGCTCCATGTTTTGGAGTGTTAACTGTTAGACAAGGACACAAGAAATGACCACTGACTCTAATTAAAATCAAATTAAATTAATCTTATTATTTCCACCTTTCATGCTGCCTCCCCTCCCAAAACAGCCGGAACAAGACAGCAACCCCAGCTTTCCTACAGCCCAGCTTTATAGCCCAGAAAGTTACACAAAAGGGGTGTTACAGATAACAGAACTCTGACAAGCATCACACTAATGATAGTTTAGATTTTTTTTGCTGTCCCTACATCAGAATTCAGAGGACCATTAGAGCCTCAGAGAGGGATGTTGTCTGGCCAGAGAAGGCAAATATTTATGATGTGTCACTAAAGTTTCAGAGAGGGCTGCTATCTGGTCAGAGAGCTGGGCATGCGTGAGTTCAAGGCACGGGCAGGCATTTCAAGCAGGTTCAGAACTTGCAGTAATTTATGGTAAAGCCAAAATTATCTTTCATGGCTTTGTGGCAAGATGGCTCCCAATTTTAATAAAAGATCAGGTTGGGTCTATCATTTCCCCCTTTTCTCTGTGTCCCTTTCAAATCTTTAATAGATTAGGGGAAGAGCACTGAGGAAATTTTAATCCCTCAGGTAAGATTCTCCAAATTTTTAGAACTCACCCAAAACCGATCTCCCTGATTTTACCTGACTTAATTAATTACTTATATTGATAGTCTATTTATCTTTCTCTTCATTGTTGTAAGAAGAGTGGCGTCAATCATTATTTCTTCTTCTGACCTGAGACAGGGTGAAGTGAGTGGGCGTGAGGGACATGAGTTGCCTTTTATAAGTCAGTTGGGGGACATGAGTTGCCTTTTAGAAGTCAGTTCGGATTGAAGTCTGGTTGGGGAAGAACAGGTTGTAAAGTCATCTGGGGATGGGTTCTTCTATGAGAGAAACAAAAACCATGAGTACTGAATAAATGTTGCAGCAGCTGGAACATGTCACTGTATGGAAGTTCCCTCACCAGTCTTTAATATCCCCAGTTATCAGGACTATCAAATTAATATTTAACTTTTAGTGTTACAGTTGTCCCTCCCCGTAAGATACAGTTTAACAATTTAATGTCATCTGATCTTGTAAAATCCTTTTTTTTGTATGACCTCTATGTCTAATAGAGAAACCTTTAATTCTGTTACTCAGGGCTGGATAATCGTACTAGCAAACACCAAGCCTACCTGTGTAGGTTAGGAATATCTGCAGGCCTTAAATTAGAAATTTCTGCCTGTGGCAGCTCTTCTTGATAGTCTCTTTTTGTAAGTATCAGGCATTCCTGTCTGAGAATCCTTCTTTGTAGCCTCCAGTCTTACTTATTTTGGGAGGCTAAAATAAAGTGCATACCTTAAAATATTATTATTATTATTATTATTTTTATTATATTATTATTATTTAAAATGCCCAGGAATGGCTGTATTTTGGTCTTAACTGTCTTTCCAAAGTGTTTAAGATGAAGCAGTCAAACGGACTTTTGTTTCTATCTATTGTTAACAGTCAGCTGAGCTTTATGGGAGTCAATTCTGGAAAACCGAGAGCATATTTTCAATTCTGCTAGTGCCATTTGCGCTAGGTGGGTCCAGGTCTTGCTTGACCATTTGGCTTCCCTCAGAAGCATCAGGGATATCTCCTTTCTCTGATGACTCTCGTAACAAATGCACTGATTGGCTTTCTGTTCTCCAGTGGTCTCATTAATCTCCCTGATCAGGAGGTTATGTGGCTCAGAGTTGAAAAGCTCTTTAGAGAAGTCCCCTGTTCCCTGGATTCAGATTGACTCAGAGGGTAAGAGCCAAAATATTGGTTTTCTTGGCCCTTTTCATTTAACTTTAATTTTAAATCCTAATCTTAAACATCCAGCAAATAAATTTTAACAGCCTTATATTAAGAGTAATGGACTTTAATGTCTATAACTTTATAATTATCTTTTAATTAATTGGGATCTGTATTATTCTGTCTGTATTGTAGGTGATGACTTATTATCTTGAATAAACCCATGTTGTGTTCTTAAAGCAACTAACAGGGAATCTTTAGATCACTTATAAGAAAATTTCAAAATAAAATTAACAAAAGTAAAAATACTTAGTTCGTGTAATAGCTACCCTAAATTTTTTGGCTGAGTATTACTTTATATCCCCTGTTTTAGATCCTAGGAATCTTGACATTTTTTAGGTTTTTAACATAACTTTAAAGAAATATTATCTGACCTACTGGTTTCGTAGTCATTCTCACATATAGTAAAATGGGACACACAGCCTTATCTCAGGTAAGGCAGGGTTCTTTATAAATCTTAAGTATTTTAGTTCTAAAGCTGATCTTTATTTTTAAATATCATTTGACAAAATTTACATAAATTGCGGTCTCATGAACATTAGCTAACACCATATGATATTACATTTAAAACATGAATTAAAGAAAGCCTGAAAGTTTTCAACTTTTACATAGATTAGGCTCTCATTAACTTAAAAATACATTTAAATTGTTCCACAATGTAAAAAGTAACATGAAACTTTACATATCTTATTGATAACAGGTAAATAAATCTTCAATATATTTTTTTTTACCATACAACTTCAGAACACCAGCTTGATATAATGCTCTTTTAAAGTTTCTACCTTACAGACTTGCATACCTGTAAGATATGAAAACATTAATAGCATCACAATTACATTGATGTTTCTACATTAACCAAGTTTACCTTTTAAAGAAATGGCAGTACAGTGCTCTAAAATAACAGTTCTGATTTAATAAGTTGTTTAATTTTTATGGTTCCTTGCTCTAGAAAAAATAAAACTTAATAAACACAATGTTATGGGTAAACTTATGTTTCAAAAAATTTTTGTCTCATTAACACATGACTGATTTTTAAAATCTTATATAGAGTTTAGTAAAAACTCATACAGACCGTAGTAAATGAATCAGATATCTAACAAAAGTACTCACGAATGAGTAATCCCATATCAAATTTACTTTACTTATTTATCAAAATATTAGAGAAATGTATTGAACAGTGTAAACCATTTTTATGTTGAAGAAAATGTCCTAGAACCAAGTCACATTAGACGTTTTGTAGATATTAATATTTTATTAGATTTTTGAACACCTAGAAAAATTTGTAAGCTTAAATTTAAAAACATTTATTTTTATCTGTTTATCCAATTTAAATTGAAACATTTAAACCACGTGAACTAAAGATCTTTGGATCCACTTTTTAAAATTTGTTTTTATGAGCTCTTTTTTTATGAGCGCTCCTTATATATGTTAATTTGTGTATCATATATATGATATACGAACATATGTATATATAGACAGACAACAAATAACAAAATTGTACACACATAATAATAGTAAAGGCCTTGTAGTTTTTCGCAGGTTAAATCTTTATTGCAATGTTTCAAAAAGTCCACAGTTGGTCAAAGATAGAACTGATCAGAAAAACATTAACCTAGGTCTGCATGCTCAGAATCATGAGCTCAAAAAGAAAATACAGTATCTAAGGAAAAAATAAGAGTCCTAAAAAAAACGACTGGCCAGTAATTAGTAAATACCATACAATTTACTTTTTTTTTCCGTTAGGCATCAAATCAGTCTCCTACTAAGCTTGCAGGCTTCTTTCATTTGCATTTCAACATAAGTCATGGCTGAGGTCTGGGAGGAGCAGGAAAAAACTGCTATTCTGAGCAGACACCTCAGGCCTAAGGCATTTTAACCATAATTTTCAGGTTCGGGTGTT